>NC_044986.1:89261373-89561373 GCF_008728515.1 Papio anubis
TTCTGTTCCATTGGTCTATATCTCTGTTTTGGTACTGGTACCATGCTATTTTGGTTACTGTAGCCTTGTAGTATAGTTTGAAGTCAGGTAGCGTGATGCCTCCAGCTTTGTTCTTTTGGCTTAGGAGTGTCTTGGCAATGCGGGGTCTTTTTCGGTTCCATATGAACTTTAAGGTAGATTTTTTCCAATTCTGTGAAGAAAGTCATTGGTAGCTTGATGGGGATGGCATTGAATCTATAAATTACCTGGGGCAATATGGCTATTTTCACAATATTGATTCTTTCTATCCATGAGCATGGAATGATCTTTCATTTGTTTGTGTCCTCTTTTATTTCACTGAGCAGTGGTTTGTTGTTCTCCTTGAAGAGGTCCTTTGGGATGTACACTAGTACTATTTATTGCCTAGAAGAAACCAATATAATAAACTATCTTTAAAAACTATTCTTATGCATGTTTAAACATTTTACAACAGGTGTGCATAGTCATATTTAATATATAAAATATTTTTCAACTTCCAATGCGTATATGGTGGTACAGTGTAATTTTCGGCAACGTTGTTTTTCGATAAGCATTATAATTTTTAGAAATATCCATAGTGGACACAATTAACTGTGTTTTTAAATATTAGGTGGCTTATAAAATTCCATTGTATGAATGTACCATAGTTAACTACACAATTTTTATGCTGATAAATAATAAATAAAAATGAAAACAAGCAGATTTCAGTCTTTAAGTTAGTTTTATATACTGAATTTTTAGTTATTGAAAATTAAAACTAAAATATTTAAAAATATTTCCTTGTGCAGTCATACATCCCACTAACAATTCGAACTGTGACCCACACATTATAGAGCTACAGTGTTGCAACTTGTCAGATCTTGAAACCATCCAGGGTACACTTCTAAAAATGAGTGAAAATGGTGACATACCAAAGTATGATTTGGTTTCTTGGACCCTGTGCATGAAATGTGAACTTTACGGATGTTGAGATCACAAGTTAAATATAATTTTCTGCATTTTAATGAATGATATAACATTAAATGTCAGATTTTTTAGATTTCAATTCTAATGGATTGACTACAGAAGTAGTGATTGTAATCGACAAAAAGAATATACGAGCTACACTTCTATAATCTGAGAGGAAAACACCTCAGATTCGTGAATGAAAGTAGATTTGTATATGTTTTTAAAGTTTATAGTAGAGAAAAGTTCTCATGAATGTATCTGTGATTAACCTTTTATAGCTCAGATGTTCCAATCAGGATCCAAACAAAAGGACAATGAAGAAAATTCCTTGGATTTTGAGGTACTGTGTATTATTGATTTTTTTAAATATTAGTATTGCATAATACGAAAACATAAAATCAGAGGCTTAGACTTTCTCACCTCTGCATATGTCACTACCAAATTATGTTTGATATTTTTCAGAATACACTTAATAGAGAATTTATGTGCTAAGTAGATAACTGCATCATGGTGAAATTCTGCTAATTTCTAGGATTAATTTAAGAAGCCAGTGGGGTACAGTATAAAAAAAAAAAGGCTTAGAAGTCACTAGAAATTCACAGGGGATCTGAAGTTAGTTTGTCTAAAAGCAAAAGAATTATACCGGGTCCAGCTGTGGGCAGATTTATGACTCTGTGACATATCTAGAAGTACAAAATTTCTAAATGGATTCATAGAGAGAGAGTCTACATTGCAGTATTCTAAAAGTTGGTACCTGAAAAGTTAATGCCTGGGACTCGAACGTATTGACACTTCTATATTGTTCAGTATAGACCTGAGGGAACATTTCAGGAGAGAGAAAAGCATGAGGAATAGGAAACCTTGTGGGGCCATAAAAACAAGAGTAGTGGTTGAGTAGTCTTTTGAAAAATATAAGTTATTTTCACAAATAGAACTCCTCGAGTCCCTTTATGACTGGCAGTCAAGTTGCAGCAGCATGAGCGTCAAACAATAGTGATGTATTTTAAGGTCACAACTGTGGAAAGACATAGAAAATATCTGACCTCTTAGAAATAAGCAGCTCCTGCCTGGTGGTAACAGCAAAGGGTGGAGGGCAATAGACAAGCAGATTTTATCTGATTTGTCATCAGATAAAAAGAATTTAATATTTGCTTGCTTTCATTTAGATACAACATATTTTTTTCTTACTGCATTTACATTCTATTCAAGCACTTTTTCTGTCAGCATAAATTTTGTTAAAAACATGTTGCTTGTTTTAAGCTCCTGTTTACCAAAATAAAGAAGCGTTTTCAACGTCTATGCATACATTACATGACAGACTCTCAAAATTCTCTTCATGACATGCATCATTTTTTTTTTTTTTTTTTTTTTTTTTTTGAGACGGAGTCTCGCTCTGTCACCCAGGCTGGAGTGCAGTGGCCCGGATCTCAGCTCACTGCAAGCTCCGCCTCCTGGGTTCACGCCATTCTCCTGCCTCAGCCTCCCGAGTAGCTGGGACTACAGGCGCCCGCCACCTCGCCCGGCTAAGTTTTTGTATTTTTAGTAGAGACAGGGTTTCACTGTGTTAGCCAGGATGGTCTCGATCTCCTGACCTCGTGATCCGCCCGTCTCGGCCTCCCAAAGTGCTGGGATTACAGGCTTGAGCCACCGCGCCCGGCCGACATGCATCATTTTTAACACTAAACGATTCTCTGATCATGAATAGTTTAAATGTTTAATGCGGTATGTGTTATGGCAACTAGCAAGTGTATTGTATTTTGTTTGAAATGTCATGTTTATTTTTGATGAGGACTACAACACAAGCTAGATATTTTTAAGAGAGTTACTTTTTGAAATACGCAGGAGTGAATTATTTCGTGCATGTGATTTGTTTTTCCTGCTCAGTAACCAAGTTAATCACATCATGAACGTAAAGATAAGCTTGATATAGAGAGCGCTACGTGAGGTTTTCTATCAAAATGTTTTGGGTTTCAACACACGTCTGTTCTTAAGTTGAATTGCTTGTAAAGTAGGAAACTGTGCTTTTCAAAAAGATTTTAATTAGGAAATTTTGATACTCTTCATTATTGGGATTTCTCCGTTGAAATTATTTATTGATATTACTTTTAACAGAATTTCCTTGAGAATGTTTTACAGAATGATGAATGTTTACCCAAGGCTACACATCAAAAAGAATTCAGTAAAATAAGTGGAAAATTAGAAGGTAAGAACCATTTTTATTTAAAAAGTCTTTTGACCAAGTATTTCTGTAAACAGATGAGGAAGGATATCACCAAAGAGCCGAAGAAAAGTACCTCCTAAATGCAAAGCATGGAAAAAATGTGAAGTGAAATTGTGATAAATTGTACTTCTTATCAGGTGTTGGCAACAGACTACATTGAGAGTGCTGAAAGGAAACTGAATTATTAGTTTGAATTCAAGATATTCCAAGACCTGAGGAAAATGAGAAAATAAGAAAGAAGACAGTAATAAAAGAGGAAATGAAGACAGAGAAAGACAGAGAGTACACAGAGTACAGGAAGGAACGAGAAGCAAGTTTATATAATGCGGGATGGTAAAATGAAATGATTCTTTAGGAAAAGATCGGGTATGGTTAGAAATTTGGGAAGAATATAAAGTGACCTTCCAGTACCAAAAATTACCAGAGAATTAGTGCAAAAATACTGTGATTCTTTTCAACTTTCTCAGTGGTGGGAAGCCATGAGGGATGGAAGCACTTCACCATGGGGAGCTGTGTTGTATTTGCAGTAGGTGGGAATAAGCATATATGCACGGCCACTAATGTATGTAATTTCTCATATACACTCCGTATAGAGCAGGAGTGTTCAAAATTTAGAAAATCAGTTGGAAACCTTGTTAACAATTCACACTGTGATTCAGCCGACTAGGGATTCTGCATTTTTAATAAGATGTCAGATGATGTTGTTGCTGGTTGTCCTTGGACCTTACTCTGAGTAGCAAGAGGAGAGGCCTTTCCTGGGAGAAATGTGGAGGAAGAGCAACTGGATATAGAAGGTGAAGACAGAAAAGGGTCAGGAGAAAGCATTATGTTGCTCTTATTTTTGAGTACATTTTTAACCAGAGAAGAAGAAGAAAGAAAATTCAGAATGTTGTACTTGAATACTTAAATTGTTGTTATTCATAGGTACCGTACTGATATTAATATAGAAAATGTTATTAATATTTAAGAAGTCTGTTGCAACTAAATGTGAAACAGATATATCAATATTGAAAGCGTATTTGCTATTCCTGATGAGTTTTGTACATCTTCCTCCATGAGTGGATCAAGAAATATTGAGATTGCTAAGCTACAAATTACAAAAATGTTGGCATACCACTATACCATCTGGGTATGAAAATCAGTGAATATTTATATTGAGTATTATTCTCTAAGTATATATCCAAGCTGATCAATTCATAACACTTTCACTGATGACATGTGAATTCTACATTCAGCTGAACTCTCATCTGAACGGTGTACCTTCTCAATGACGGGACATGGTAAAGAGCATGATGAATGCTTGCAATATAATGATATATATTATTTTAATGTGTTGCGTTGAGGACACAGCGTAGCATTCTCCGTCCAGCTTTTGCATTTATTTTCTCAGTGTCATGATTTGCTCCTCTGATTCAAGATCACTTCTGTCCTCATCACTCAGCATATACATATTGGTATTAACACTTTTTGCAAACATCACATATAAATGGTTGTACCGTGTTCTTGTCATTCCACAGCAACTTTGTTTTGTTCGGCGATTAGCTCGCCTTTCATTTATTTTAAGATTTCAGGCCGGGCGCAGTGTCTCACGCCTGTAATTCCAGCACTGTGGGAGGCCGAGGCTGGTGGATCACGAGGTCGGCAGATCGAGACCATCCTGGCTAACATGGTGAAACCCCGTCTCTATGAAAACATACAAAAAATAAGTCGGGCGTCGTGGCAGGCGCCTGTAGTCCCAGGTACTCGGGAGGCTGAGGCAGGAGTATGCAAGAACCCGGGAAGCGGAGCTTGCAATGAGCCGAGATCGCCCCACTGCACTCCAGCCTGGGCGACATGTCGGAACTCCGTCTAAAAAACAAACAAAAAAGATTTCATAGTGTGCATATTGCATGTTCACATAGCACCACGTTTAATTAGACTCTCTTCATGATGACTCAAAAGCAACATAAATATAATTACAGATGCCGACAAGCCTTTGTGTAAGTGTATGTCCTGCTTCATGCTATGTTAGAAATTAAAAGTGAAGTATTTAATATACAAGTATGCAAAGCCATACATTTCAATAGCCATTACAAATGTGGCTCACTAATCTTTAGAGCTATGCCATGTGTCCTGTCCTGACTCTAAAATCTCCAGTGCACTCCTTTATAAAAACAATAGTAATTAAAATCATAGATAAGGTTGTATTTCCCTACTTGGTTCCTCTGCGTGAGTTTTGAACTTCAGGGATAATCGGATCACAATTTAGAACCAGAGTTTTCGACCACACCTAGGATTCCTAAATGCCAAGTGATAGACGGTTCCTTGATGATGAGATAGCTCTGAATGTTTCATCTGTGCCTGTTTTGCTTTTTTGACTTGTCTTAGCAACCAGGTTAAAGCCTGGTATTTTCTTTACAAAGGGAAATATTTTGGTTACATATTCATTTCCTATCTCGTGGCATTCTGCTTTCTTTACACTTATTCAGGATGTACACTTATCCTATTTTTACCTAAAACAAGCAGATGAATTAATGGTATCAATTCTCATATATGAATTTCTAAGATTTCTTCAGTGTTTCAGAAATAAATTTTAAAGATATTACTGAATTGAGAACGATCTCATTGTAATTAAAGCAGGTTTTTATTTAAAGAGTATTGATTATAATTTTAAGCATTTTTTTTCTAAAATGCATACATGCAATATGGTCATGCATATTTAGCCTTAAAATGGTTAGATATAAATTTTGCGTGTTTTAGAGAGTTTGTATCCCTGAATTGTCTTAATTATTGATCAATCATTTCAAGGGAAACAGCATATATACTTGATATCTCTAAATATATTAAAGGATGTCATACTGAAAAATTAAAAAGTAGGGAAAAATTAGAGATTAAGCATGTTTTATTATTATTTGATGAAAGGAGATATATTTCTGTGTCAAAGAAATGTCTGTTTTTTCTTGAAGCCAAGTTTTTTATAAGAGCTTTTTCATAACGCTAGTTTAACAACTTATAGTAAAACAAATAGAATAAGTTTTAGCAACAAAGCAATTGTCGAATTCATTCCTTGAACACTAAAATTGTTACTTTCTATAACGATTATTCCAAACTTGAATTACGCAGGTTAATGATATATAAAAAGGCTCTGGAAATTGAATTCTAGTTTTTGATACTTTCATATTAGGTTTTTTTTTTTCTTTTTTGAGACAGAGTCTCGCTCTGTCATCCGGGCTGGAGTGTAGTGGCATGATCTTGGGTAACTGCAACCTCCGCCTCCTAGGTTCAAGTGATGCTCGTAGCTCAGGCTCCCAAGTAGCTTGGGTTCCTGGCATGTGCCACCATACCTGGCTGATTTTTGTATTTTTTGTGGAGACAGGGTTTCGCTATTTTGGCCAGACTGGTTTGCAACTCCTGGCCTTGAGACATCACCCTCCTCAGTCTTCCAGGTGCTGGAATTACAGGCATGAGCCTGCACTGGAGCCTGGATTAGTTTGTTGATAGGTACGTGTTGACCTTTTGTATAAATGGATCAGAAATTTTAAGAGGACTAAACTAGAGAACCCCCATAAATGGAAAAATTATCGTATTTCACAGAGGTACAAAATGAATTTATTTATTAACTTTTATTCTATAAGTGAATATTTATGCTGATAAATTTAGAACATGCAATGATAAGTGAAATGTACCTTTGTGTTTTTTTTTTTTTCTTAAAATTTATTTATTATTATTATACTTTAAGTTGTAGAGGTGCATGTGCATAGCGTGCAGGTTGTTACATATGTATACTTGTGCCTTGTTGGTGTGCTGCACCCATCAACTCGTCATTTACATCAGGTATAACTCCCAATGCAATCCTCCCCTCCCTCCCCATGATAGGCCCGGTGTGTGATGTTTCCCCTTCGAGTCAAGTGATCTCATTGTTCAGTTCCCACCTATGGTGAGAACATGCGGTGTTGGTTTTCTGTTCTTGTGATAGTTTGCTTCAAGAATGATGGATTCCAGCTGCATCCATGTCCCTACAAAGGACCGCGAACTCATCCTTTTATGGCTGCATAGTATTCCATGGTGTATATAGTACCCACATTTTCTTAATCCAATCTGTCACTGATGGACATTTGCAGGTTGATTCAAGTCTTTGCTATTGTGAATAGTGCTGCAATAAACATCGTGTGCATGTGTCTTCATAGCAGCAGAATTTATAATCCTTTGGGTATATCCCCAGTAATGGGATGGCTGGGTCATATGGTACATCTAGTTCTAGATCGTTGAGGAATCTCGCCATACTGTTTTCCATAATGGTTGAACTAGTTTACAATCCCACCAACAGTGTAAAAGTGTTCCTATTGCTCCACATCTCTCCAGCACCTGTTGTTTCCTGACTTTTAATGATCGCCATTCTAGCAGTGTGAGATGGTATCTCATTGTGGTTTTGATTTGCATTTCTGATGGCCAGTGATGATGAGCATTTTTTTCATATGTCTGTTGGCTGTATGAATGTCTTCTTTTGAGAAATGTCTGTTCATATCAACTGCCCACTTTTTGATGGGGTTGTTGTTTTTCTTATGAATTTGTTTGCTGAGTTCTTTGTAGGTTCTGGATATTAGCCCTTTGTCAGATAGGTAGATTGCAAAAAATGTTCTCCCATTCTGTGGGTTGCCTGTTCACTCTGATGAGGTAGTTTCTTTTTGCTGTGCAGAAGCTCTTTTAAGTTTAATTAGATGCCATTTGTCAATTTTAGCTTTTTGCTGCGTTGCTTTTGGTGTTTTAGACATGAAGTCTTTGCCCATGCCTATGTCCTGAATGGTACTACCCACAGGTGTTCCTCTAAGGATTTTTTATGGTATTAGGTCCTGGCACATTTAAGTCCTAATCCATCTTGAATTAATTTTCATATAAGGAGTAAGGAAAGGATCCAGTTTCAGCTTTTCTACTTATGGCTGGCAATTTCCCAGCACCATTTATTAAATAGGGAATCCTTTCCCCATTTCTTGTTTTTCTCAGGTTTGTCCAAAGATCAGATGGCTGGAGATGTGTGGTATTATTTCTGAGGACTCTGTTCTGTTCCATTGGTCTATATCTCTGTTTTGGTACCCATACCATGCTGTTTGGTTACTGTAGCCTTGTAGTATGGTTTGATCCGGAGTAAGCGTGATGCCTCCAGCTTCTGAGTGCTGACTTAGGATTGTCTTGGAGATCACGGGCTCTTTTGGTTCCATATGAACTTTAAAGCAGTTTTTTAATTCTGTGAAGAAACTCATTGAGCTTGATGGGGATGGCATTGGATCCTATAAATTACCTTGGGCAGTATGGCCATTTTCACGATATTGATTCTTCTATCCATGAGCATGGTATGTTCTTCCATTTGTTTTGTGTCCTCTTTGATTTCACACAGGCAGTGGTTTGTAAAGTTCTCCTTGAAGGGTCCTTTACATCCCTTGTAAGTTGGATTCCTAGGTATTTGATTCTCTTTGAAGCAATTGTGAATGGAAGTTCATTCATGATTTGGCTCTCTGTTTGTCTGTTACTAGTGTATAAGAAGAATGCTTGTGATTTTTGCACATTAATTTTTGTATCCTGAGACTTTGCTGAAGTTCTTATCAGCTTAAGGAGATTTTGGGCCGAGACAATGGGGTTTTCCTAAATATACAATCATGTCATCTGCAAACAGGGACAATTTGACTTCTTCTTTTCCTAACTGAATACCCTTGATTTCTTTTCTCTTGCCTGATTGCCTAGCCAGAACTTTAAACACTATGTTGAATAGGAGTGGTGAGAGAGGGCATCCTGTCTTGTGCCGGTTTTCAGGGAATTTTTCCAGTTTTTGCCCATTCAGGCATGATATTGGCTGTGGGTTTGTCATAAATAGCTCTTATTATTTTGGGGTACATTCCATCAATACCGAATTTATTGGCGTTTTTAGCATGAAGGGGCTGTTGAATTTTGTCAAAGCCTTCTGCATCTATTGAGATAATCATGTGGTTGTCTTTGGTTCTGTTTATATGCTGGATTCGTTTATTGATTTCTTGAGAATGTTGAACCAGCCTTGCATCCGGGATAAAACCCACTTGATCATGGTGGATAAGCTTTTGATGTGTTGCTGAATCCGGTTTGCCAGTATTTTGTTGGGATTTTTGCATACGTGTTCATCAGGGATATTGGTCTAAAATTCTCTTTTTTGTTGTATCTCTGCCAGGCTTTGGTATCAGGATGATGTTGGCGTCATAAAATGAGTTAGGGAGGATTCCTTCTTTTTTCTATTGAAGTTGGAATAGTTTCAGAAGGAATGGTACCAACTCCTCCTTGTACCTCTGGTAGGAATTCAGCTGTAGATCCATCGGTCCTGGACTTTTTTTTTTTGGTTGGTAGGCTATTAATTGTGCCTCCAATCTCAGAGCCTGCAATTGGTCTATTCGGGGATTCCTTCTTCCTGGTTTAGTCTTGGAAGAGTGTAAGTGTCAGAAATTATCCATTCCTTCTAGATTTTCCAGTTTATTTCGTGAGGTGTTTATAGTATTCTCTGATGGTAGTTTGTATTTCTGTGGGGTGGGTGGTGATGTCCCTTTATCTCATTTTTAATTGCGTTGATTTGATTCTTCTCTCTTTCTTCTTTTGTGGTCTTTGCTGAGTGGTCTGTCGAACGATCTTTTCCAAGCCAGCTCCTGGATTCATTGATTTTTGGAGGGTTTTATGTCTCTATCTCCTTCCAGTTCTGCTCTGATCTTGGTTATTTCTAGCCTTCTGCTTTAGCTTTCAGAATGTGTTTTGCTCTTGCTTCTCTAGTTCTTTAATTGTGATGTTAGAATTGTCAATTTTGATCTTTCATAACCTCTTGTGGGCATTTGGTGCTATAAATTTCCTCTGCACTTAGCTGCGTGATACAAGACCCAATTACAGTCCTTCTCTTGTTCTGTGATTCGGCTCTCCTCCGCCCTTCAGCTAAGTCTTGTCCCTGTCAAATCATCAGAGCAGATTAGTCAGATTCATATAGATCAGATTGAGTTGAGGTTTCTTAGTCCTGAGTTCTGGTTTGTTGCACTGTGGTCTGAGAGGGCAGTTTGTTATAATTTCTGTTCTTGTACATTTGCACGAGGAGTGCTTTGCTTCCAGTGCAGTGGTCAATTTTGGAATAAGTGCGATGTGGTGCTGAAGAGAATGTATATTCTGTTGATTTGGGGTGGAGAGTTCACATAGATGTCTATTAGGTCTTGCTGCAGAGATGAGTTCAATTCCTGGATATCTTGTGCAATTTTCTGTCTGGATTGATCTGTCTAATGTTGACAGTGGGTGTTGAAATCTTCCCATTATTATTGTATGGAGTCTAAGTCTCTTTAATGAAGTCTCTAAGGACTTGCTTTATGAATCTGGGTGCTCCTGTATTTGATTTTCTATATATTTAGGATAGTTAGCTCTTCCTGTTGAATTGATCCCTTTACCATTATGTAATGGCCTTCTTTGTCTTTTGATCTTTGATGGTTTAAAGTCTGTTTATCAGAGACTAGTATTGCAACCCCGCTTTTTGTTCTCCACATTTGTAGTAAATCTTCACTCCTTCCCTTTATTTTTGAGCCTATGTATGTCTCTGCGTGTGGGGTGGGTCTCCTGAATACAACAGACTGATGGGTCTTGACTCTTTATCGAAGTTTACTTGATCTGTGTGTCTCTTAATTGGAGCATTTAGTCCATTTACATTTAAGGTTAAAGATTGGTATGTGTGAACTTGATCCTGCCATTATGATATTAACTGGTTATTTTGCTCATTAGTTGTTCAGTTTCTTCCTAGCCTCGATGGTCTTTACATTTTGGCATGTTTTGAGATGGCTGGTACGGTTGTTTCCTTCCATGTTTAGTACTTCCTTCAGGGTCTCTTGTAAGGCAGGCCTAGTGGTGACAAATCTCCTAAGCTTTGCTTATCTGTAAAAGTTTTATTTCTCCTTCACTTATGAAACTTAGTTTGGCTGGATATGAAATTCTGGGTTTAAAATTCTTTCTTTAAGAATGTTGAATAATGGCCCCCTCTCTTCTGGCTTGTAGAGTTTCTGCCGAGAGATCTGCTGTGAGTCCTGATGGGCTTCCCTTTGTGGGTAACCCGACCTTTCTCTCTGGCTGCCCTTAAGATTTTTTCCTTCATTTCAACTTTGGGTGAATCTGGCAATTATGTGTCTTGGAGTTGCTCTTCTCGAGGAGTATCTTTGTGGCGTTCTCTGTATTTCCTGGATTTGAATGTTGGCCTGCCCTACTAGGTTGGGAAGTTCTCCTGGATGATATCCTGAAGAGTGTTTTTCCAACTTGGTTCCATTCCCCCCTCACTTTCCAGGCACCCCAATCAGGCGGAGATTTGGTCTTTTTACACAATCCCATACTTCTTGCAGGCTTTGTTCATTTCTTTTCTTCTTTTTTTTCTTTTGGTTCTCTTCTCACTTCATTTCATTCATTTTGATCCTCAATGGCTGATACTCTTTCTTCCAGTTGATCCGAACCGGTTACTGAAGCGTGCATTTGTCCGCGTATTTCGTGTCATGGTTTCATCTCTTTCATTTCGTTTATGACCTTCTCTGCATTAATTACTCTAGCCATCCAATTCTTCCACTTTTTTTTTTTTTTCCAAGATTTTAGTTTCTTTCGCTGGAGTGCGTAATTCCTCCTTTAGCTCTGAGAAATTTGATGGACTGAAGCCTTCTTCTCTCATCTCAGTAAAGTCATTCTCCGTCCAGCTTTGATCCGTTGCTGGCGTATGACTGCGCTCCTTTGCGAGGGGAGATGCGGCTCTTATTTTTGAATTTCAGCTTTCTGCCCTGCTTTTTTCCCCATCTTTGTGGTTTTATCTGCCTCTGGTCTTAGATGATGGTGATGTCCTGATGGGGTTTTTGGTCAATAGGTAATCATCCTGTTTGATAGTTTTTCCTTCTAACAGTCAGGACCCTCAGCTGTGGAGTCTGTTGGAGGTAGCGAGGTCACTCAGACCCTGTTTGCCTGGGTATCAGCAGCAGAGGCTGCAGAAGATAGAATATTTCTGAACAGCAAATTGTACCTGTCTGATTCTTGCTTTGGAAGCTTCCTCTCGGGGTGTACTCCACCCTGTGAAGTGTGGTCAGACTGCCCCAGTGGGGGATGTCTCCCAGTTAAGGCTACTCAGGGGTCAGGGACCCACTTGAGGCAGGGAGTCTGTCCCTTCTCAGATCTCAACCTCCGTGTTGGGAGATCCACTGCTCTGCTTCAAAGCTGTCAGACAGGGAGTCATTTGTGTCTGCAGAGGTGTGTGCTGCTTTGTTATTGTTTACTGTGCCCTGTCCCCAGAGGTGGAGTCTACAGAGACAGGCAGGTTTCCTTGAGCTGCTGTGAGGCTCCACCCGGTGGAGCTTCCCGGTAGCTTTGTTTACCCTACTTAAGCCTCAGCAATGGCCGAGCCCCTCCCCAACCTGGCTGCTGCCTTTGCCGGTAGATCACAGACTGCTGTGATAGCAATGAGGAGGCTCCGTGGGTGTGGGACCCTCCGGTCAGGTGTGGGATATGATCTCCTAGTGTGCCTGTTTGCTCCAAAGCGCCCGGTATTGGGGTGGGAGTTGCAGGATTCTCAGGTGTGTGTCTCAGTTCCCCTGGCTAGGAAAAGTTCCCTTCCCCCTTGCGCTTCCCAGGTGAGGCAATGCCTGGCCCTGGCTTCAGCTCTTTGGTGAGGGGCTGCAACGGCTGACCAGTACCCGTCGTCGGCACTCCCCAGTGAGATAGACCCAATTACCTCAGTTGAAAATGCCGAAATGCAGTCTTCTGTGTAAGCTAGCTGGGAGTTGAAGACTGGGCTGCTCCTATTCAGCCATCTTCGAAATGTACCTTTGAACCCTCATCGCAAATTTGCAATTCCTAAATTGCAGGACAAATTGAAGAACATAATAGCTACTTGTAGTATTTTGACCTAAGTGATTCTCATGTGTTTTCTTAACCATATGCCACTGCATTTTGCCGTTAGCTTGGACATTGTTTTTGTGTGTGGGCGGGGTGTCATGACTTGGTCATCTTACTAAATACAACTTCTTTCCTTTATGGCAGCTTACTCCTACTGGTATTAGGATTTTTCTGCTTAAGTTATTGTCACTTTAAATATCTTTTCACTGTTGAAATCTTCACAATATGTTTGATGAAATTTATTTGCTAAATTTTCTTAGGGATATTTCTGTCACATTGGCCTGTTAACAAAGACAATAACCCAAAAGACCCCACAACCTAGTGTAATCCCTTTTCCATCCAAGCATGAGGATTCATCTTCATATTCACACTGTGTGAATGTTTGGTAGGCTTTGTCAGGCTTGCATATTATCAATTGTATATGTCCCTTTTCTTTTAGAGTCTTCTGATAAAGATGGTCTTCTGCAGGTAGCAACTTTCCTATTTTTATCTTGAATATTAACTACATATTTTATGAAGTATGCATTATATATTATTTTATTTCCAAACCCATTTAGCCAACCTGTGGAATGAAAGTTTCTATTCCACATAAAGGCTTAGAATTGAAGGACAGAGAAACATTCAAAGCAGGTAAATTTTGTAATTTTAATTTTACTCTGGAAAGAAGAATATTAAAATATTTGAAATGTTGAGAGCGTTTTTATTCCCAATGTTGTTTTCTTTTCAAAATTTGTTGGGAAAAGTTGGTACAAATAATGCCCATGTTAGTATTTATGTTTGAGAAAATATCATTTACAAGTATAAGGTTTAGAGATTTTAAAAATAATTGTGCTTTACCTCATGTGGTTCTACTTTAATGTCCTGATAGTATAAAGTTTCCAATTTGCAATTTCTGTACGTGCTTGGTTTTCAGGCAGGTGAATTTTGAGACTGAAATATTTGCAATGGTTCAAATGCTGATTGGAATTCTGATCTTTACTTAGGGAAAGTTTCACTTGCTGACACGACAGTTGTGAGTGTTGTCACTCTGAGAATCAAAAGAAAATCAGTTTCTTTTTTTCTGATTCGGTGACTGAGTGTGTGTGTGTGTGACTTATAATTTTAAAAAATCATGACTTGATGGCTCTTTGCTAGACACAGTGTTTTAGAAGAGTGACTCTAAAGCATTTGGCCTTGGTGTCTTTATGCTCTTGTAAATTGCCTAGAGGTAGAAAACAGCCTAAATTAGTTTTTGTTGTCATTTCCTCTCATGTTTAAACCATTTTACACCAGGCTGTGCACAGTAGCACATGCCTGTAATCCTAGGATTTTGGGAGACCACGGTGGGCAGATAACTGAAGGTCAGGAGTCCCAGACCAACCTGGTCAACATAGGGAAACCTCATCTCTACTAAAAATAACAAAAAATTGCGGGTTGTGGTGGTGGGTGCCTGTAATCTCAGCTACTCTGGAGGCTTAGGCAGGAGAATCACTTGAACCTAAGAGGCAGAATTTGCAGTGAGCGGAGATCGTGCCACTCCAGCCTTGCTAACAGAGTGAGACTGCATGTCAAAAAGCAACGAACAAACCAAAAAAACAAACAAACAAATAAAAAAACAGAAATTCACAACATATGTGTGTGGTTATAGACTATGTGTAGAATTTGTTTTCATGTCTTAGATTTTCAATGAATAGTTGTCCCTTGTACATATTTTATTGGAACTTCCTTTCTTTTTACTTTTCTTATATTTTAGATCTACTCAATACAGTTAGCTCTGCTTTGATTTAAGGCTCCATATTTTGTGATTTTAACTCTAAAGCACATTTAATTAGGCTGTCTTTCATAGCCACTAAAAGTCAACATCAAATGACAGCTTATATCAGAGAGCTTTTATTGAAGTCGGAGTATTTACTGCTTCAACTAATGTTAGAAATTAAAATGAAAATATTTAAAATACAGGAATGCATTTTAAATATTTATGTTTTGGGGATGGAGTTTTACTTTTTCATCCAGACTGGAGTGCAATGGTGTGATCTTACCTCACTACCACCTCTGCCTCCTGGTCTCAAGTGATTCTCCTACATCTTCCTCCAAGTACAAACACTCATTTGTAAACCAGTCACTAGAAAAGCAAATGTTATTACTGTGATTAGCTTAGAATAATGATTTCTCATTTTGTAGATGAGATGAGAGTAATGGAATAATAAATATATAAATAAACTTGTGTTTCTGCCGTAAGAAAGAAAAAACAATTTCTATGCATTGGAAGCCAGCAATATTTTCTGCAGGGATTGATTAGAATTGTTTGAGCAGGGGAGTCCCAAGATTAGATTTAAGTGTCAGAGCATTCTGGTCATGGTATAAACCAGCAATTGGCAAACTTTTCTTGTAAAGCGCCAAACAGGAAATATGTTAGGTGATGTGGTCTCTATCACAGCTTTTCAACTCTGCCATTGTAGCATTAAAGTAGTCATAGATAACGTGTGAAGAAATAGGCATGATTTTACTCCAATAAAACTTCATCTGAAATCCGTTTGGTAAGCTGAATTTGGAATTTCATAACCATGGGTTGTGGAATACAGCTGTTTGCATTATGTCCCTTAATTGAGCCTGTGATACCAAGGCTCCACTAGCTTTAAGCAACTTTTTCAACACTTTTATATACTGTTTCTGTTGTGTTGATAACTGTTGTTCCATGATGAAACCCTAGCCTGAACTATTTCCCCCGAACTTGGAAATCCTGAGCGGGTACCATTGACTTACTTACTCACTGACTGTGCAGTCCTTTTCACCTTCATTTATGAGGGGTCCGTCACAATTCTTTTGCAGCGTTCATCTTGTGGGGCACCACCTGCTGGGTCCATCCCAGGGACCCTGAACTAGGGATGGATGAGACATGTACACTGAAACAGATGTTTTGCCTGTCAGTGCGGCTAAGGGGCTCTGCTGCCTGAGTGTGCATTGTTGGCCTCGATAAGCCTGCAAAGTTTGCATTTATTTGGTACAGAATAAATGACAAACATCTTGAGTAAACATCACTAGAAGGTAATTAACATTGCCAACCCCCAGTACAAAACAATCATGTACCCTCGGATGATCAAAGTTTTGTCTTAGGACCACATGAGTAAACAAGGTATTTAGATAAACTCCTCCACATTCCCTAGATATTTCCTCCATTGCTACCGACTAAAAGTAAAGAGGATTAGGCTACTTTCAGCCAAATCATTTACTGGCCACTGGCTTTCCCAGAACGTTTTTGTCTATTTCCTAAAACTATCTTTATAATTTTTCTAACCACTTTGTCTGATCCCCTACAGGTAGAGTGTCTTTTTCCCTGTGAAAGCCATCAGTTAAGGGGCCGTGTCTAACTAGGAAATATAAATATGAAATAAATAAGTTTGTATTTCCAGTGGCAATGAAAAGATAGAGCAAATGCAGAAAAGAGGTACAGTTAATATGATTTAGTGATTATTGAGTTTAAAAAGCTAGGGGAGAGGAAAAATCTCAGGTCATTCAAAAGTTTCCACATGGGGAATGCTCATGGGAAACGAGTAGGAAATTGTCAGATCAACAGAAAAGTGCAAAGAGTCATGGGACAGACCAATAGTTTTCTTTACATATAGAGTTCAATGAAACCCTCCTGTGGGATATTTTCAGTAGGTAATTTGATTACAAGTATTTCTAGCTGGAGATAGAACTCTGGTTGAAGATGTAGGCTTGGAATAATTTCATTATAATTATGAGGCAAAGCCACAGATCTCAATGAGCTTATCCATGATGCAGAAGATGTAGAATAAGAAGAAAGCCATTGACAAAATCCTGGGAGTATCAACATTTCACAGAGTCACAGGACTTGGTAATGGAGACTGAGCAGTGGCTAATGAAAAGTAGGAGAGGAGTCAGAGAAAATGATGTTGCTAATTTCTTTTAAGTGTGAGAATTTCAAGCAATAAGATTATAACTGAAAAGTCAATTGGATTTAACTTACAAGTTCTGCAGTGGCAGTCTGTTCGAAATAATTATTTTAGAGTTGTTAGGTATACTGTTAATGTTGTTAATATTTCTGGTGTCCAAGAAGAGATCTCCCAAGATCCTAAGTTTTTGCAACTAAAGCAGCATACATACACAGGGTCTGGGAAACTGTCTAGACTGGGGAGCATGTGTGCCAGCGTTTTTCCAGAATTGTCAAAACCTAAGGGTCATGTGTGAGGAAAAGTGTTCTCTTTTTTATCTGCTTCTTGTGGAGAGTGGAGATCTTATTCTCTCTCTCTCTCTCTCTCTCTTTTTCTCTCTCTCTCTCTCTCTCTCTCACACACACACACACACATGCACAAGTACAGTAAGATGATCTTCTGTGTCCATGGATTACTCAATATCCATGGCGGGTATTTTCTAAGACACCCATTGAATGTCTGAAACTGTGGATAGTATGGAACCCTATACATCCGTGCTTTTTTTTCTATATGTGCATATTTATGATAAAGTTTAATTCATAAATTAGGCACGGTGAGAGATTAACAATAACTCATAATAAAATAAAACAATAACAATATATTGTAATCAAAGTTAGGTGAATATGGTCTCTCAAAGTGTCTTGTATTGTACTCACCCTTCTTTTTGATGTGATGACTGTGAGATGTTATAATGCCTATGTGATGAGATGAAGTCAGGTGAAGGAGTTGTCATGTGGTGTTAGGCTACTATTAATTTCTGGCTATCTGACTACATAGAAATAGGTGGATCATCTGCTTCATGTGACAGTGGATCATTGAGCCGTGATAATGTTGATGGTAGGGATTCAGGAACAGATCATTTTGATGACTAATGGGCAAATAGCATATACAAGGAATGATTCATGACCTGGTGAGATGGAACAGGATGTCTTAATATTTCATCATACTCCTTAGAATGACATGTTATTTAGGACTTATGACTTGCATATTTCTGGAATTCCCCATTTAATATTTTTGGACCATGGTTGACCATGAGTAACTGAAATCACAGAAATCAAAGAGACCCAGATTTGCAACTGGTGTGTGAGGGCAGTCTCATGAGACTGAGCCCTCAGTCTGTGAGATCTGAGACTATTTCTAGATAGACAGTGTTGGAATTAAATAGAGGACAACCAGCTGTCTTTTGCTACAGAATTAATGGCTTATTTGTCAGTGGAGAAAATCCTCCACACGTTTGGTCACAGATGTCTTCTGTTTTAATAATTGTGGTGTGAGAGCAGAGGGAAATCATGTTGTGTGTGTTTCTTTCTACACTTAGAGCAAATAAGAGAGACTACTGTATACTCTGTTCAAACTGCTTCTAGTTCATTTGTCTAGGAATTATACTTTCTGAGGTTGACACTGTCCACTTATACTAATTCTGCTAATAATACAGTTTTCTGTCAGTCTTATAGGGTCCTGTTTGGATTACAACTATTGTACACTGCAGTTCACTTGCAGAGATCAAATTGTGATAAATTCTATTTTTCCTTGCATTTGAGAACTATAAAGGAAGGGAAATAAACATTTTTAATGTATTAATTTCCTACCAATAGTATACTTAATAATAATTTTACTATAGTCTCAATGTATGGTCCCAAAGGAATGCTTTATAACAAATCATCTGAGTCTTTGTAACAAAGCGTCAGAGTATTATGCTTTTTAAACCAAGACCTGAATCATACATGAAAGTGTGCATTATTCTTTTAAATTAAGTTGAAGTCTCGTGATGTCTCCCAGGCTGCTTTCAGACTCCTGGGCTCCTCAGATGATCTTCCTGCCTCACCTTCCCAAGTAGCTGGGATTACAGGCATGTGCCATCATGCCCTCTTATGTTTTTAACATTCTGTATTTTTATTTATATTTGTTGATTTAATATATTTTACTTTTTTTTTCTTCAATAGTGGATGTGAGTTCTGTAGAGCCTATATCCAGGTAAGACTTTGCGGTTTTTTTAAATACATATGTTAACTCAGAGAATATGGAGAAAAGAAACCACTATCTATTGAGTATTCTACTGTGGGTTAGACAACATATTATGTGCTTAATATTTACCATCTCACATAGTCATCACACAGCTTTGCAAAGCATCTGTGCTACTATCACCTACTTTGTATTAATCAGGCAAATGTGGTTCAGAGAGGTTGATTAATTACCTACGATTTCATAGCTAAAAGGTAGCTGACCCTTGAGTTTGCCATCTGCTTTCCTTGCTCCCAAATCCCTTCTCTTCCCCCTCAGCATAGATTGATGGATACCTGTGCATCACTAGGATCAAGGCACAGGTCTAGATGGGATCAATTCAAAAGGTTACATTTTGTCATATGTTAACTCTTTTTAGAGATTTCCATTAGAACACTGGTTAATCCAAGACTTTGTTATAACATGTTTAACAGTTAAAGTGGTAATCAGTTCCTTGTTTTTATCATCAAAGTTTTTAGAGCAGATCTTACTTAGCTGTGACCACAAGGCATAGGTTTTTATCTCATAAGGAAGACCAGGTAAATCCTATAGATGAATTATTTTACTTTTAGTGGAGAATATCTATATATGGATATATTATGTTAATAATATTTAGAGGCTATATCTTATAGAATTCTCTATTTACTGACTTCTTAGTTTAGTTTTTCTTCAAAGCAGTACCCTGCCTAGTTGCATGCACTCTTCATTTTTTTTCTAGAGTCTTTTCTCTTCTTCCATGACTTATTTATAATCTTTTCCTGATTACTTTCTTCTCTGAATTCCTTGGTGTTCTTTTCTTCTGTAATTTTTTTCCTTTCTGCCAGTCCCATTTTTCTATAGCTAAAATTAAAGCACATGGAATTTTAGGATTTTAAAGACTCTTGGAGACTAATCAAAATACTTTCAATGTAAACCTGTATTTAATATCCTGGAAAAATGTTTGTCAGATGGAGAATCTGAAACTCAAAGTGACTTATTTAAATATACGAGGTATCAGAAGTAATATTTAAACTCATTTCAAAGCCCATTACTCTTGTTTTTATATCATCATGTAAGTAAGTGTTTGAATAATACACAGGAAAGGGAATGGATCTAATTAAACAAATGGAAAATGATAAGAATGGAATTAGCTGGAGAACCCTGTAGAAGTAGATAAGAATGGAGTTACCAGGGAAAGGCCAAATTTGAAGCGAAACAATCCCAGGGTTGGTAGGAGTAAGGGTTTTACCAAAGAGATCGGAATATTGGATCTTATGACAAGTTTGGTGAAGACAAATTAGAGGAACAAAAACACAGATGACATAGGGAGTTATGTAGAAAGGCATACTAAAATAGGGTTCAAAAGAAGTCCTGAATAGGTTGCTGCTTTTTTGCTTGTTTAATTGGAGGAATGGACAAACTTCAAGCTTTTTACTGAAAGATTAAAAAAAAAAAAAAGCCACTGGGAAAAGTCTCCACAATCAGATAGAAATGTCCTATTCTGTTCTTTCACCCCAAATTTCACAGGAGTGGCTTAAAGCCCCTCGAGTGCTAGGGGATTGAAGGTTGCTGAATTACATAGATCTGTGGCTCAAGGCAGGTGTCCCCTCCCCTTTGCCTCTTTTTCCAGGCCTCTGATGTCCTACCCATGTACATGTAAAGCAGGGGTAAGATTGACTGTCAAATAAGTCATGGAGCTTCAGCTGGGTTTTTGGTAACATGCTTATGCTGGAGGTGAATGACTGACTGAGACTCCATTTAGTTGTTTTTCAGGAACAGGTAAATACAGAGCTTCTTGGTTGGTCATTGGGTTTATCTTTTCAGTAATCTGTGCCTTGATGAGCAGAATGTTTAAAGGTTGGAGACTGCCATGAAGTCCTGCAGAAGAAAGATCTGGAAGTGGGAGAAATTTTCACTATATATAGTGACTTCCACTTCCAGATCTTTCTCTCTGTGTACATATAGTACTTAGAGAAATCCAACTATCAGGACTCAGTTTTTCTAGCAGACTCTCTCCTTAGGTATAAGTACCTACGAAGATTTTTAAGGCTTTGCTAGTTTATGTAGACCTGAACAAGGAAGGACAAGTATAAAATAAGTAGTTCGATTTTATTATTTTTAATGTTTCAATTTTTGTGAGAAAAATATTCCCAATAACAAATATACATTTGTAATTTGACATTTGTAGGTTCAGCTTTTCAGCATTTCAAATATTTCAGGGGACTCTCTGTAGTGTTTTAGGGTGAAGGGAAGCAACAGGGCCTTTTTTTTCTTTTTCCTTTTTTTTTTTTTTTTGAGCCTTTTTTAAAAAGGCTCTGTCGGGCCTTTTAAAGTGGTTTTTATGCTTAAAAACAAAGAATGTCATTTTCCAGTGACACAGATTAGTCTTTGAATCAGAGATAGACAATGGATAAGGGACAAGGTAACTGTATCTTTCTTCCTCATTTTAGGTTATCAAGTTTGTTCCAGTTTAGATATCAAAAGTTAAGTCAGTCATTAAGTACATTTTCAGTTCATCATAGAGGACAGTTCGTGAGAACGAATTAGACTCAGGGTATGCCAATTATATTGGCAGTCACTATTTTTTGTAAAACTAAGAGTGAGTGTTCATTGAATGTTATAGGTTAGGGAGGTAGAGTCAAAAATAGATAAATGAAATCTTGTTTAAAAACAGAGGGCATATTTTAATTATACCGAGAAACATGATTTAATATATCGAGGACTGATCTTTCCCCAGATTTTGTTTTTTGTTCTCATTTTTTGGAGTGAGCACCAAGATATGAACTAGCAGATTTCCTTTTTAAATATATGAGTTTGCTCATTTTTATTATATCTTTTTTCTCTAGTCTTTTTGGCAAACTGACTACTGAAAATTCACAGTCTCCAAAAGTTGAGGAAGACTTTAATCTTGCTACCAAGGTAAAATAGTCTCTTATTTAGTTGATTTTCTCAGTTGGAATCTAGTTCTGTATAGTATTTACTTTTCATGTTTAGCAGTGGTGTATCATTATTTCATGTTGGTAATATAAAGTTGGTCAGATGAAAACATTTTATAGAAATATGAGTAGTTGATTTAAACAGTTTTTTTTTTTTTTTTTTTTTTTTTTTTTTACTTCAGTAAATAACAAATGATTGGTAAACACTTTCAGGGTGTGAGGGCCAAAAAACGGAATGTACTGGAAAATACACAGTGACAGGAACGTTATGTTAGAAAAAATCTTTTCCACAATAGAGAATGTATAAAATCTGGTAAAGGTTTATTTGCATAAGTAAACTTACTGTGACTTTTAAAATTATTCTATTGTAACTTTAAAAAAAACCCTCATGCTTAAATTTATCTTTAATGGATCCAGTTACTTACTGTAGTAATCAAAGAATCTCTCTGATAAAGTTCAGTTCCGAAGCTGTGCCACATAGCATATAGGTTTTTTTGGCAGATATTAGTTTGATTTCATGTCGTTTTTAGGAGAGAGCTTTTTCTCAGTTTCTCTTCCTGGTTCTTTAGTAAGACCAAAATAATATTAGAAATTGTGAAAATTTATCTGGGCATAGTGGTGCATGCCTGTGGTTCCAGCTACCAAGGAGGCTGATGCAGGAGGATTCCTTGAGCCCAAGAGTTTGAGACCAGTGTGGGCAACATAGCGAGACCCTACCTCTAATTTAAAAAATAGTGGTAGAAATTTAGAAATGTAAATTCTCTTTCTCAGAGTCTGTATTATTAAAGCATGCCAGTGTGTTTTCTAAGTTATTTCATTAAAAGTAGACTTTAAATTCTTCAACTAAATGAAGAATGCAGTTTTTACCCCAAGTAAATGACCAGTTCTGGAAGCAGAGACTCTTAATAAGCATATGGTAAGATTTTAATTTCAGAGTATTTAAACTGCTGTTTTTAAATATATTGTTCAAAGATCTTTGATCCCGTTTGAAAATTTTAAATTTCAGAAGATTTTTGTATTTAGGTATTTAAATAATCATTTTGAAGCTCTTGCATCACTATGAGATACTGCAGGTTAGAAAACACTTGTGTGCATCCTAGTGTACCCAGAATACAGTCTTGCCTGTAAAAAGCATTTTAAGAGGTTTTCAATGTGAATAAATAAGCGGACAAATGAATTTTTATGTGATGGAATATTATAAGTAAGATAATATGCATAATATATCTTATAATTAGATCTAATGCATTTCTAAAATATGGCTTAAATTTACATTTTAGTATTTAGAATGCATAAATTCACATGCATTATCTTGAGAAAATATGTCTTAAATAAGAAGAACAATAAATCAGAGATATGTAGTAAATAGGAAAGAAGTTTACACTATGTTTTCTAGTATCCTCCAATGGAGTTTAGATTTAAAAAGTTTTAATATATTTTAGTCCCAACTTATGGTTTTGTTTGTTTGTTTGTTTGTTTGAGATGGAGCCTTGCTCTGTCATGCAGGCTGGAGTGCAGTGGCGCGATCTCGACTTACTGCAACCTTCACCTTCTTGGTTCAAGCAGTTCTCCTCCCTCAGCCTCCCGTGTAGCTGGGACAGCAGGCACATGGCACCATGCCCAGCTAATTTTTGTATTTTTAGTAGAGACAGGGTGATGGTCTCGATCTCTTGACCTCATGATCCAATCTCCTCGGCCTCCCAAAGTCCTGGGATTACAGGCGTGAACCACCGCTCCCAGCCGAAACTCATGTTCTATTAAGCATATCTTTTCAAGGAGTACATTATTCTAAAATTCTGATTACCAATACTTTCTTCAGGTGAAAAGTTTATGAAATATTCCTTTTTAAGTTTTTTCTCTCTCTGTAGTAAGAATGTTCTCGCTTTTAAGTATTGGCTGAAGATCATGTTTAACTAATTGTCTTATTATATAATATTAAAATTAAAATCTTTCTTACACAGGTATTAACAAAATAACCAATTGTAGTGTAAATACCGATCAGCAATATTATTAACAAAAGGCTGTATTTTGTGTATTTCATCACATGTCTTATATAGTAGCTGTTTTTCCTTTTCTTTCATGACTGAAGCTCATACTTGATTGACTGATCATGTCTCTTGTTTGTTTCTCCCTCCTCCATCACCTTTTAAAAAATGATTTACCCCAGGCATTTTTCTCACACAATACATTTCTTCAGTGTCTGCTTTTGAGGGCATCTCTGTCTCAATTGTTAGCATATTTATTTACAAGTTTCTATTTAGTTGCTATGTATGATTTTCATTAATCAATCACACCCCCCCCATGATTTATTCTTTTTTTCTCTGTTTCGTGGAAGAATCAGAATTTATACAATTATTTATACTTAGCATTTTGCCACACGGAATAGGAACAACCTATACCATTTCAATGCAAACCCAGTTAAATAAGGTACTATTAAAAACTAAACTCTCACATTTTTCCACATAAGAGTTAATTAATACAACTGTAAATTGTGAAGATATTTCAAAATATAACATGTAATTTTAAAATTTTAATTATTTCTATAATACTACAAACTGTGGAAGAGTACATTTTTGTCCTAGATTATTTTGGTTAAAAAATAATCTAATGGACACCACCATGTTTGTATAATAATAAATTAGATGAAGGCGATGATAGGAATTAATTGGTTGAAGAAGGGTAAGATAAACATAGAGATTACATGAGACAGGATGAGACAGTTTCTTATAAAAACACAGCAAAAATTGTGGATTAAATGAGAGCAGGAACTCTCTAGAATAAAAGATAGGATATAAATTATTTAAAATAAAAATTAAGAAAACATTGCCAGCTAATAAAATGTAGCTCAGGTGTCCTTGAGTGACTTATAGCAGATTTTAACAAAAAGCCGACAGAAAATATAAGGACGAGTATAGGTAAGAGCAATTTGTTGTACACTTTGAAATACCTAGCAGGGAATAATTTGAATGTTTCTAACATAAAGGAAAAATAAATACTTAAGGTGATTAATATCTCAATTATTCTGATTTGATTATGTAAATATATTAAATGATAACATACACCCACAAAACAAGTACATTTATAGTGTGTCAACAAAAAAATTATAAACAAGGAACAAAAATTTAATTTTTACTTCTTTTAGTAACTTTATGTTTTATATTTAATCTAGTCATACTTACAATAATGCAGAATGCAAAGTGAAATCTGTTTTAGGCTTTGTTAACTTTATTGTGAATTATTACTTTTTGATTCTTTAGCTTCTGGTTTTAAGATTTCTAACTTAATATTTGACGTATTCTTAGATTATTTAACTAATTTATCTTACTCTTTGATATAACCTTGATAGCTGTTTTGAATATTTTTGATAATAGAGTATAAATAAATAAGCATTTTATTTAAGCTTGTTATTAAAATTAAATTTTCTGATCATGTGAACAAGGGTCTTAATCTGTATATCTTAAAAGAGAAAAATCACTTTTAAGCTACAACACTCTCAATGAAATAAATGTAGAAATTATTAATCTCTAGAAATATTCTGACATCTTTTGCTCATAATACCTGTATGTAATGGTATTATATGCACACATCAACTGAATGTAATCAATATTTGTGAATTTTTTTAAAGTACATATTATAAAATGATATGTAAGGGAAGATTGTTAGCATAGTAAACAAATTTATCATTGGAAGAATACTTTTTACTCTTAAAAATATCTCTTGCAATGGGGATATTTTATATTCTTTCCAGGAAGCCTTATTAACTTTAGTCTTCATAACTATTACACCTTGCACATATATTTGTTTGTTTCTAAAACTCAGGAATCCTGTCGACTTGAATTTTTTTTAGTTTCTTTCTTCACTTCTCCTGTGAATACTGAATCCTGCTTGACAATCATAGATATATGTAAAAACTATGAAATCTTCAACTTGAATAATTATTGCTTAATTTTCTTTATATGAGATATTTCCTCCAATTTTAAACTACCATCTTATATGGTGTCAATAGGCAATTTGACCGAGTATTATATTGTTTACAGGAACATAAGAAAAGCATATGATTTTAAACCAGGGTTTCACATTTCTATCTCACTTTACAGTAGTACTTAAAAATGCCTCATAATTCTATGGGTAAGTATTTCTCTTGTACAATTAAAAATTGCAAGGTTTTTATAAAGGTCGTTTTGTAGAATCTTGTTTTAAAATTAAATGTTTTCATTCAATTCAAAGATGCATATTACAATAATATTTCAGAAATATTTACCTATATAAATAAAATTATATTCTTGAAATAAATTTGAAAATATATAACTGAGAGATTTAAACCCACGTTTTTCTCTCTCCTTTTGATTTCATTTTCAAAATTTCAGCAGTCTGCATAGATCTGTGTTAATTCTACCCATTTAGTCTATCTTACAAATATTTATTTTCTCATCACCATGTAATTTTCCTCATGTAGATAATCTACTCATACTCCAAATGTATTTATCCAGATATTTCTTCCAAGCCCCTTGGATGCCTGAAATCTTATAGGTCTCAAACTGAAAACATCATTTTTATTTTTTTCCTGACTTTTTTCTGATCTGTTGTAATCTACTCTGTCATCTAGTTTCCCCATCCTAGTAAATAACACCTAGGAAGTAGCCATGAAATGCCCAAGCACTTCAACTGGCACTTCAACTGTCCCCCACATCCTGCACTTCAACCCTCCTCCAGGTCACCAATCCAGTCACATACCAAATTTTGTATTATCTACCTTCTTATAATTTTCCATATCTTATTCCATAATTAACTCTCTATCTATAATTTTGAAGTACTCCTTTCTACTTTTGCCCCATCTCCCCATGTTCATCTTTACACCACTGGAAGGGTCACCTTTCAAAAATATATTTGTAATGATGTAACTCATCTGCATATTGAGTGCATACCTGTTACATGAAGGGGTAATTTCACATTCTAGTGTGACACATATCGTGTATGGTTTGGCCCCATTTTATCTCTTCAACTCATTTCCTCTGACTGTGTTCCAGTTTTACCACATAACTTTGGCATCCCTCGGTTGCCATGTTGTTTCATGCCTTATTATGTTGCACATGCTATTGCACCAAGAGTCTTTGTATCCTGACTCTGCACTTTGTCTGTCCTTCCAAATATGGCCCCATTATGGCAGCATTTTCTATGCTTTTCAGGTAAAACTGATTTTTCTCTCCTTTTTGCCCTCATGTATTTTAATGACTTAAATTGTAAAACTGGTGAAATATACTTTTCTGTTCTTATTTGTTTTCACATATCTCTACCATTTCTTGAATATAGGCCAGAATCTATCTTCCATGGATATTTTCTGCTTTTCCCAGAATAGCGCCTATGATTTGATAGATACAATGTGTGTTTTTGTTGTTGTTGTTGTTTGTCTTAATGACAAATTGTGTGAGTGACTGAGTTAATAAACACAATTTTTTCTGAAGTTTTTATTGTTGTTGTTGTTGCTTTCTGTTTTTTGTTTGTAATAGGAGGGAGCAACAAAGACAGTAACTGGACAACAAAAACATGATATTGGCATTATTGAACGAGCTCCACAAGATCAAACAAGTAATGACAATTTTGTTTTTTATACCAAAATAATAGAAGTGGTAATTTAGTGAATATCTCTGAAAATTTTTCTATGCTTAAATGCTATTATTTAGAAAACAATTTTATGGACTGAAATACAATGTCTACTTAAAAAAATACTTTT
The DNA here is from genome assembly GCF_008728515.1 of Papio anubis. Classification (NCBI taxonomy): domain Eukaryota; kingdom Metazoa; phylum Chordata; class Mammalia; order Primates; family Cercopithecidae; genus Papio; species Papio anubis. The sequence goes on from NC_044986.1 coordinate 89,289,013, forward strand.
TGCTATCTTTCTTCATACTATCAATTCTTTTTTCTGAACCTGCTTCAATTCTGAAACTCTATTTTTGCTATTACTTTTATTTTTGAAATACTCATAAATGAAAATAGATTTGCATGTAGTATTATGATTTACAGTAATAAATGTTCTCATATATGTGAACTCATTTTCTCATACTGTGAACAACATTTTGTAGATAAGATGCCCATATCTGAATTAGGACAAAAAGAAGATACAAAATCAACTTCAGTTCCTGAGGTACTGTGTGTTGTTGTTATTGTTGTTATCTTAAAACTTAACTAGTCTTAAAACATAAACAGATGATTTGACTTTATTCTGTCACCTCTGATTGTGTCCATAAGGCGGGCAGATCACGAAGACAGAAAATCGAGACCATCCTGGCTAACACGGTGAAACCCCGTCTCTACTAAACATAAAAAAAAATTAGCCTGGCATGGTGGCGGGCACCTGTAGTCCCAGCTACTCAGGAGGCTGAGGCAGGAGAATGGTGTGAACCCAGGAGTTGGAGCTTGCAGTGAGCCCAGATCACACCACTGCACTCCCGCCTGGGCGACAGAGCGAGACTCCGTCTCAGAAAACAAACAAAGAAAAAAAGAAATTATTTTCTGACATTTATCAGAACATACTTTATAATCATATGCCAAGTAGATAACAGCTGCATAGTGCAATTCTGCTAATTTGCAGGATTGATTTTGAAGCCAGTGTAGAATAGTGCAAAAGAAAATAAGGCTTAGAAGGCACTAGGAATCTCTTTGAGTTCTGAAGTTAAGTTTGTCTAAAAACTAATTCTTCTGCATTCATTTGTGGGCAAATATATGATTCTGTGTATGTATATCTAGATGTACAAAAGCTCTAATTAGATTCAGGGAGAAAGAGTTTAAACTACAGTCTTAGTCTTGCTCAACTTGGAACTTGAAAAGATAATGCCTGGGACTTGAAAGTATTGATATATTTTGATTATCCAGTATAGATCTGAAGGAACATTTCAGAAGTTGGATAAACATGATAAATAGGACACCTGTAAAACTATAATAACAACAATTTGTTTGAGTAGTGTTTTAATAAGTAGACATTCTTTTCACAAATAGAACTCTTCGAGTCCCTTTGTGGCAGTAATGTTTGCAGCCACATAGATATCAAATAATAATGATGTATTCCACGACCACAACTGTGGATGTGGAAGAGATAGGAAAGGCTTCACCAGTTAGGTGGAAGCAGCAGCTGCACAATGGTAACAGCAGTGAGTGGATGTCAAAGATAAGTCTGTATTTTGGTTCTGTCACTTACTAGCTATGGGAACTTGGAGAAAAATCAATTAACCTAATCAAATACCAGTAATTTTGTTTATAAAAACAGTGCTCATGTCTGCCTCTTAGGTGCATGTCATGAAATAACGTTGTAACAAATGTGAAAACATTTTGTAAACTGAAAAATCTGTATACAAATGTAAGACAAAATGATCAAAGTGACATTTATCGTAAGCAGTATTGTTAGCACAAGAATGGGGAGTAAGAACAGGCATGTGGATTTCTAATTTTGGGTAAGGGGTTGGTAACTTTCAGCAGGCTACTACTGCAGATTTTCCATAGAAATATAGCGGTTTGGAAAGTTAGACTTACTTCCCTGATGAGATTTTCAATGTGTTGACCTGGAGTAATTTCTTTGTATCAACTCTGTGCTAGGCAGTGAGTCTCTGAATATCCAAGATGTGGGATTATGCTGTAGTAGTAGGAAGAGAATAACAAATAAAAAACACTTATAAGTCACTGTAACTTTTTCTTTAAAAATAAAACAGAGAATGTTTGGTTAGAGAAAATTGAAGAACTTCATAATTAGCACGGGTATGGGAGTGGCAGTGGAATTCTATGGTCAGGGTAGATCTTTCTGCGACTGCCATTTAATCTCCCATCTCAAAGATGAGGAGTATGCCATATGAAAGTCTAGGAGGAAGACATTCTGAACAGAGAGAACGGTGGACCGTATTTGTTCATCATTTTGTTCTTAACAACCCAGAATGACTAGGAAGCAGAAAGTGGGGTAACCAGCAACATCATCATCATCCTCATTATTCTAAGGTGAAGAAAAGTCTGCAAATACGTGCCTGGCACATGTTACATGTTTCACGAATACTTGTTTTATTTTTCTCTTTTGATGAAGGCTTGCTCTACTTTTCTGAAGTTATGTCTTAAGAATGAATTGCATGCTTTATCTAATGATTGTTTGCTTTCATTTAAAAATAACATAAATATTAGTTTTCCTTATGAATCTTTCCTTTTATTCAAGCAGTTCTTTATCAGCAAAAAAGTTTAAAATTTATTCTTATTATTTTAAGCCCTTGTTTTCTTAAATGAAACAGCTTTTACAGAGTTCTATTCCTACTTCACATAACACACTCTGAAAATTCTCTTCATGCCATGCATATTTTTTAACCAAAAAATCTGTAATTATGCATATGTCACATGTTTAATCGTGTTGTATTTTGTTTGAAATGTTCTATCATTTTTGGTGAGGATTACAGTGTAAGGCAGATACTCTGAAGTAAATTCCTTTTAAAATATGCACATGAATGAATTTTTTTGTGAATATGATTTATTTTCCTTGCTCAGTAACCTAGTCAATAGCCACATGAAAATAAAAGATAAGCGTGATCTACAGAGAATATTTGAGGTTTTCTCTTGAAATGTTTTGGTTTTCAGTATGTGAACAGCCTTAAATCTAATTGCTTTTAAAGTTAAAAAATGTGTTTTAAAAAAGACTTTTAATAAAAATATGATGCTTGTCATTATTATTTTTAAATTGAAATTATTTATTGAGGCAGGCCATGATGTCTCTTGCCTGTAATCCCAGTATTTTGAGAGGGCAAGGTAGGCGGATCACTTGAAGTCAGGACTCTGAGACCAGCCTAACCAACATGGTGAAACCCTGTCTCTATTACAAATACAAAAATTTAGCCAGGTGTGATTGCTCATGCCTGTAGTCCCAGCTACTCGGGACGCTGAGGCAGGAGAATCACTTGGTCTTGGGAACCGGAGTTTGCAGTGAGCCGAGATCATGCCACTGGGCAACCCTGCGAGGCTTCGTCTCAGAAAAATAAAATAAAAAAATAGTAAAAAAGGAAATTATTTATTAATATTATCTTTAACAGATTATCTCTTTGAATGATACACAGAATTATGTGTGTTTACCTGAGGCTACATATCAAAAAGAAATAAAGACAATAAATGGCAAAATAGAAGGTAAGAACCATTTTTTATTTAAAACATCTTTTGACCAAATGTTTGTCTCAAAGCATGAGGACTGGTATGCTCTGACAATCAAAGAAAATTATTTTTTAAATGTGTAGCATGGAAGAACAAAAGGAGTGAAAGTTATACGTCATCTCAGGTGTTGGCAACAGATTATACTGAGAGTATCAACAAAATAGCTGAATCATTAGTTTAAATTCAGTATACTCTAAGACCCGAGGAAAGGAGTAAAAGAGGGAATGAAGACTGAGGAAGACAGAGAGTACAGGGAGTACATGAGGGAACAAGAAGCAGGTTTACATAATGGAGAATGGTAAAATAAAATAATTCTTGAAAGAAAGATAGAGCATGGTTAGAAAGCTGGGAAGAATATAAAGTGACCTTCCATTACCAAAATCTGCCAGAGAATTACAGCAAACATGTTGTCACTCTTGTCTTTCTTACTGGAGGGAAGGCATTAGGGATGGAAGCACCTGACCATGGAGAGTTGTATTTTATCAGCAATATGTGAATATAAGTATATTTGCACAGCCATGCGTGTATATAATTTGTCATATATACTCAGTATAGATCAGAAGTTTTCACACTTCGGAAAATCAGCTGAATACCTTGTTAACAATGCACGCGGTGATTCAGCAGACTTTGGATTCTGGCATTTTTAATAAGTTCTCAAGTGATGCTGTCGCTGGTGGTCCTTGGACCTCACTCTTAAGTAGCAAGGGAACAGCCTTTCCTTTGGAAAAATCTGGAAGAAGGGCAGTTGGATAGAAGGTCAAGACATAACAGGGTCAAAGGAAAGCATTATATTGCTTTTATTTCTGAGTATGTTTCTGGCCATAGGGGAAAAAAGAGGTAAAGAAATAGTAATTTCAGATGTCAGATACTACCCTAATCAAAGAGAAAGAAAGTGTTGGGAAAATTGATGTTAAAAGATGTTGAATGGGAATAATCAAGACCACAGATGTGGACTAAGAAATTTTGGCTAAGAAAGAGGGATTGTGAGGCATGAAATGGGGCAAGAAAGAAGATAGCCAGGCAACTTTGGAGTTTCTGAAAAGGAAATTTGAGTGAATTCACTTCAGATGCATTTACAATATTTGCACTTCAGCAGATTAGATTGTGGGTACTCCAGAGACTACCGGAAGCGGGAGGATTACTAGAATTGGAGTAAACCATGGTGACTCATTAGCTTTCTCTAATACTATCAGGCATAAAATGTTTATATTTTGTTGATATTAGCTATTCAAATGAAAGATATTTGAATCTAAGAGCATTGGCTTTATTTTTAATGAAGCAAATTGTTTTGGTAAAATTGTTATTCTATAAAAATCCATTAGACACTTACCATAATAAACAAAGCAGACTAATTTTTAGAAAACAAATTACTGAATTTATTACTTGAATTCTAAAATTGTTTTTTAAGTAAATATTTTCCTGATTTAAACATATAAAATGTTATTTATATGTAATAACTATGTTATCATAAATTTTCAAGTAAACATCAACATTGAAAGCAATATTTTTAATGAGTTTTGTATATATTTTTTGCATTAGTGAATCAAGAAAATTTCTGAGGATAAGCTAGAGGATACAGAAGCAAGAAAATTTCTGAGGATAAACTAGAGGCATATGATTACACTGCATGGATATGGAAAACAATATTTTATTTAGTATTATCCCCTAAGTAAATATCCAAGCTGATCAATTTGTTACACGTTCAGTGATGAGATGTCAGTTCTGCATTCTGCTGAACTCTCATCATAATGGTGTACCGTCTCAATTGTACGACAAATTAAAGAACATGATGAATGTAATGATATAAATTATTCCAATGTATTTCATTAAATATATGATGTAGGATTCTATATTCAGCTTTGACATTTATTTTTTCAGGGTCATGATTTGCTCCTCTGATCAAAGGTCATTTCTCTTTTCATCCCTCAGCATATGCGTATTAATATCAACACATTTTGCATGCACAGCACATTCTCACTTTTGAAATATTAAGTACATGTTTGTTGAAGCCTAGATTCCTAGTTTCTTCGTGTATTTCTGTCATGTGAGTGTCCTAAAGAAACAAATCAAAAGAAAAAGCCCTAAACCTAAAGGAATCATTCTCAAAGCTGAGCACAAGGACTTAGTTAGATAATACCACTGGATTCATTTGTGGTTGGTTTTGTCATATTTACCTATGACTGATAATAAATCTCTTTTGCTTTTTTAGAGTCTCCTGAAAAGCCTTCTGACTTTGAGGTATTGAGTTTTATCATTTTATCTTGAATCATTTATTAACTGCATATTTTGTGAAGTATACATTCATTATTAATAATTTTTCTTCCAAACCCATTTAGCCTGCCATTGAAATGCAAAACTCTGTCCCAAATAAAGGCTTAGAATGGAAGAATAAACAAACATTAAGAGCAGGTAAATTTTACAGTTCAAGTATATTAAAAAGAATATTTCAATAGTTGATATATTAATAGTCTCATCTCCCCAATGTTTATTTTTCAAATATTATGGAAATATTTGAGGTAATAATGTCAATAATGGCATCCACATTTGAAAAACTGATTACTTATAAGAACACAAATTTTAATTAGTTTTTGTAAAAGGTAGCTTTAATTTCAGGTGTTTCTACTTTTATGTCCTGATACTGTAATGTTTTGTATTGGGAATGTCTGTATGACTTAAAGATTCAATAAGGTGAATTTTTAAACTCTAATATTTTTTCTGTTCAAAAATTGATTCAAATTCTACCCTTCACTGCAAGGAAAGCTTCACTTTTTGACATGCCAACTATGTTTTAACATTGGTTACCTTATGGGAACGTAGTCATTTGAAGCATCCTAAGGAAATCACTTATTCTGATTAGCTTACTCTGTGTGTGTGTGTGTGTGTGTGTATGTGTGTTTGTGGTGTGCACGTTTGTGCCTATGTGCATGTGTATGTGTGTTTGTGTGTGGTACCCTTAATTTTTAAAAAATGGGAGAAGTAAGTCCCAGCTACTCAGGAGGCTAAGGCAGAAGAATGGCGTGCACCAGGGAGGCAGAGCTTTCAATGAACCAAGATCGCGCCACTACACTCCAGCCTGGGCGACAGAGTGAGACTGCGTCTCAAAAAAATAAAAATAAATAAATAAATAAATAAATAAATAAATAAATAAATAATAATAAATGGGAGAAGTAATCGTTTCCTCATGATTATTTTTGTAAAACTGTGATTCTGAAGCATTTGGCTTTAGTGTCTTTTCATTGTTTAGAGGTAAACAATTGTCTAAACTAGTTTCTTAAAAATTATTGTTCCTATGCATGATTAAGCATTACACAACATATGTGCATGGTCATAGATAATGTGTAGAATTTGTTTTCAACTTCTAATATGTAAATAATTGTACATTGTGTGTAATTTTCTGTAACATTCTTTGATCAGCATTGTATTGTTAGATCCATCCATAAGGGCAGAATTAGCTCTGGTTTTGTTTATATTAGGTTCTTTATAGAATTCCATTATATAACTGCACCATGACTAATTAAAGCTTGTTTATGCAAAAAACAAATACATGAAAATAAAAACAAATGCAGATTTCAGTCTTCATTTAAGTTGGTTTTATCTACTGATTTTTGATATATTAGAAACTAAAACTAAAATATTTCAAGTATCGCTATGCACAATCATCTACTTTAATAAAAATGAAAACTGTGACCTATGGACCATAAAGCATTAGTAAACCATGTTTACTAATGTGTAGGCATTGATTTAATTTTTTTTATGGGAACGTTAGGTTACTTAAAGCAATTATTTTTATATAGATTTCTAATGTTTCTCTAAGGCATCACAAGGTGATTCTGAAGATATTGATTTAAGACTGTCTCAAAATATTTAAAGCAGTTTTTAAATTTAATGTATATGCAATAAAAGATTTTTAAGCTTATTTATTACACATACACAACATATACTGTCATGCATGTTGAAACTTAAAATTGTTAGACAAAGTTTGTTAACAAAAAAATGTTGTATTTCTCAAGAGTCTTATTTATTGATAATTTCATTTGAATAACAGATTGCTGAGTCAATCAAAGTAAGTATTGCTAAAAAATAGAAAAAAATGAAATATAACATATAATTAAAGTTATCTCATTAAATTTCAAGCACAAGAAATACTGTTTCTGGGAAGAAGAACACATTACTGCCTTTTTGAAGAAATAATTTGTACAAGTTAGCCAAATTTCTATTTTTTTTTAATTCTAATGAATAAAATATTTTAGTTTGCAATTCTATTAGATTGACCATAAAAGTGGTGGGAATAATCTGAAAAAAGTATGTACAGGTTGAATAAGAAAGACCACAAATTCATGAAAAAAATAGATTTGTTTTAAAATATATCATATATCATAATAAATGTATCATAATAAATGTTTTAAAATATATCATAATAAATGTTCTCATGAATATATCTATGATTAATATTTTGTAGATAATATGTTCACATTAAAATCAGGACAAGAAACATATGCAGAATCACGTTGGAGTTCTAAGGTATTGTGTAATTTTGTTTTTATTATTATTTAAATACAAATATTGATTGATGAAACTTTAGAGACTTTGACTTTATTGTCTTACCTCTGCATGTTGCCCTTCAGCAATTTCTGATATTTTTCAGAACATACTAAACAGTTATTATTTGCTAAGCAGATTATTGCTTCATAGTGCAATTCCACTTATTTTCAGGATTAAATTTAGAAGATAGTGTAGTATAGTGTAAAAATATGGCTTAGAAATTCTAGGAATTTATTTGGGTTCTGAATCTACAATTGTCTAAAAACTGAAGAATTTCAGTTCAGGGGTCCACCTGTGGGCAAATTTATGATTCTCTGGTATATCTGGATTCAGAGGAAAAAGGTAAAACTTGTTTTGCATACCTTGGAACTTGAGAAGATAATGCTTGGGACTTGAAAGTATTGATATATTTGGATTGTACAGCATAGAGCTTAAGGAATATTTTAGGCAAAGGAAGAGCAAGAAAAATAGGAAACCTGAGTAACTATAATAAAAACAATTTGGTTGAATAGTGTTTTAAAGAATAAACATCATTTTCACAAAGAGAACTCTTTGAGTTCTTTTGTGGCAGCCATGCTTTCAACCACATAAATATTTGTATTCTGAGATCACAGCTATGTAAAGAGATGGAAAGGGCCTCACTGGTTGTTAGAAGTAGCTGCTTTATAGTAGTAACAATCATGAGTAGAAGTCAAAAAACCAGTCAGTATTCTGGTTCTGTTACTTACTAGTTATGTAACCTTGGAGAAAATTATTTCATGTGTTCAAATGTCAGTGGCCTTGTTCATTGAATTAGTGCTAATATCTACCTCTTAGTTATTTTTAATTGAGCAATGTTGTAATAAAAATAAAAATATTTTGTAAACTGAAAAATGTGTATACAAATGTAAGATAATGATGACAGTGGTATTCAGTGACGTAATAAATATCGAGGGTACTTTTTTAAAACGTGATGGCAGTATTGTCAGAAAAATATTGGGGAAATACAACAGACATGTGGATTTCTAGTCTAGTGTAAGGGTATGTTAAGTATCAGCAGGCTACTACTACTGTTTTCTAAACTTGCTAGGAATTTAGCAAGTTAGACCTCTCTGATGAGATTTTAAATGCTTTGACTATTAGTAATGTTCTTACTGAATAGCAAAAGTGTGCTAAACAGTGAGACCTGAACACACAGGTTGAGGACTTATGTTAAAGTGGTAGGAATAGAAAAAAAGTTAACAGCACCCTTAAGTAAATATAAGTGATCTCTATGTAAAGACAGGTAGTATTAGGTTAGAGAGAATTGAAGAAATTTACAGTTAGGATGGGAATGGGAGTGGCAGTCAAATTCTGTAGTCAGAGATTTCTTTGAGACTGCCAGTCAAGCTCCCATAACAAGCATGAGAGGTATGACGTGTGAAAGTATAGGTGAAAGACATTTGGAGTGGAGAAAAACAACAGATCACATTTGTTTATAACTTTTCTGTTAACATCCTGGAAAGACTAAGAAGCAGAAAGTGGGGTAAACATTATCATCATCATTTTCATTATTGTAAGGTGTAGAAAAGTTTTCAAATGTGTTCCTGGCATATAATAAATAAATGCTTTATGAATAAACATTCTTATATTTTTATGAAGGGCTTGCTATACTTTTTTGAAATTATGTCTTAATTGAGATCAAGTTACATACTCTATCTAATATTGGTTTCCTTTCATTTAAACATAGTGGAATATGTTTCTTCTTTTAAGTTTATTCATGTATTTCTTCTGTAATCAAAAATTTTCTCAAAAATATTTGATTATTTCAAATTCTTGTCTACCTAAATAAAGAAACTTCTACAATATTCTGTCTCATACTCTGAAGGTTCTCTTCCTTTCAAGTGTCTTATTTTAACCATGAACAATGAGATCACTTGGACTCGGGAAGGGGAGCATCACACACTGGGGCCTATCATGGGGAGGGGGGAGGGGGAGGAGGGAGGAATTACATTGGGAGTTATACCTGATGTAAAGGATGAGTTGATGGGTGCTGACGAATTGATGGGTGCAGCACACCAACATGGCACAAGTATACATATGTAACAAACCTGCACGTTATGCACATGTACCCTAAAACTTAAAGTATAATAATAAAAAAAAAGAAGTAGAAAGACATGTGACCTATAATCAAGAAAAAAGCATACAATGCAAGCAGACTTAACATATGCATGAAAAAAAATTTATAATTACGAATATTTTTAAAGTTTAATGTTGTCAATGTTATATAGCAAGAAGCAGGTGATTGTCTTTTGTTTTAAATGCCCTCTCATGTTTCTTGGGGACTACAAAGTAGAGTTAGATATTTTGAAGGTAATTTCCTCTGGAAACATGCACATGAGTGAATATTTTTTCTGAGGATATGTGTTTTTTTTTTTTTTTGGGTTTTCATGCTTAGTAACTGTTTCAATAGCTAAATGAAAATGAAAATAAGCTTGATTTAGAGAGCATATGTGAAGTCCTTTATATAAATGTTTTGGTTTTCAATAGGTTTCTATTCTTAAATCAAATTGCCTTTAAAGTAGGAAACTGAGTATTTTTTGAAATATATTAGTTAGGAAATCTTGATGTCACTCATTATTATTATTATTTTTAAATTGCAATTCATTATTGATAGAACTTTGAACAGAATATTTCTGAAAGTGCTGCGCAGAATTACACGTGTTTACCTGAGGCTACATATCAAGAAGAAACCAAAAGAATAAATGGAAAACTAAAGGGTAAGAGTCATTTTTTATTTATAAGTCATTAGACAGTATGTTTATCTAAAGATTTGAGGACTGATATATTGTAATAGCCTAAGAACATTACCCACTAAATGCACAGTATAAAAAAATGTCAATTAAAATGATAATAAGTTACATATCTTGTCAGGTGTCAGCAACGGAATTTATTGATGGTGCCAGAAAAGGAACTGAATTATTACTTTAAATTCCAGGTATTCTAAAACCTGAGGTACCTTAGGAAATAAGAGGAAAGATGTGAAAGAGGGAATAAAAAATGAGGAAGACAGAAAGTATAGGGAGGAAATGAGGGAAAAAGAAACAGGTGTATATAAAGGAGGTTGATAAAATAATTCTGTAGATAGAGGAAGAGTAGGGTTAGAAAGGTGTGAAGAACATATAGTGGGCTTCCAGTATAAAAACTACTAAAAGAATTACAGCAAAAATTTTCCACCCGAGCTGAAAACCGTGGCACGAGAACTGCGTGACATATGCACAAGCTTCAGTAGCCGATTCGATCAAGTGGAAAAAAGAGTGGGTATCACTATCTGTCTTTATATAGAGATCACTTACATTGACTTATAAGTGTTGTTAACTTTTTTTCTATTCCTACCACTGTAACATAAGTCCTCATCCAGTGTGTTCAGGTCTCATGGCTTAGCACACTTTTGCTATTCAGTAAGAACATTACTAATAGTCAAAGCATTTAAAATCTCATCAGAGAGGTCTAACTTGATCAAATAGAAGAATGAAATGAAGCAAGAAGAGAAGTTTAGAGGAAAAAGAAATGAACAAAGCCTCCAAGAAATATGGGACTATGTGAAAAGACCAAATCTATGTTTGATTAGTTTATCTGAAAGTGATGGGAAGAATGGAACCAAGTTGGAAAACACACTTCAGGATACTATCCAGGAAAACTTCCACAATGTAGCAAGGCAGGCCAGCATTCAAATTCAGGGAATACAGAGAACACCACAAAGATACTCCTTGAGAAGAGCAACCCCAAGACACATAATAGTCAGATTCACCAAGGTTGAAATGAAGGAAAAAATGCTAAGGACAGCCAGAGAGAAATGTCGGGTTACCCAAAAAGGGAAGCCCATCAGACTAACAGTGGATCTCTTGGCAGAAACTTTACAAGCTAGAAGAGAGTGGGAGCCAATATTCAACATTCTTAAAGAAAAGAATTTTCAACCCAGAATTTCATATCCAGCCAAACTAAGCTTCATATGTGAAAGAGAAATAAAATCCTTTACAGATGAGCAAATGCTGAGAGATTTTGTCACCACCAGACCTGCCTTACAAGAGATCCTGAAGGGAGCACTAAACACAGAAATGAACAACCGGTACCAGCCACTGCAAAAACATGCCAGATTGTAAAGACCATCAATGCTAGGAAGAAACTGCTTCAAATAATGAGCAAAATAACCAGCTAACATCATAATGACAGCATCAAATTCACACATAACAATATTTACCTTAAATGTAAATGGGCTACATGCACCAATTAAAAGACACAGACTGGCAAATTGGATAAAGACTCAAAACCCATCAGTGTGCTGTATTCAGGAGACCCATCTCATGTGCAGAGACACACATAGGCTCAAAATAAAGGAATAGAGGAAGATCTACCAAGCATATGGAAAACAAAAAAAAAAGCAGAGGTTGCTCTCCTACTCTCTAATAAAACAGACTTTAAACCAACAAAGGTCAAAAGAGACAAAGAAGGCCATTATATAATGGTAAAGGGATCAATTCAACAAGAAGAGCTAACTATCCTAAATATATATGCACCCAATACAGGAGCACCCAGATTCATATGGCAAGTCCTTAGAGACCTACAAAGAGACTTAGACACTCAGGCAATAATAATGGGAGACTTTAACACCCCACTGTCAAAATTGTACAGATCAATGAGACGGAAGGTTTACAAGGATATCCAGGACTTGAACTCAGCTCTGCACCAAGTGGAGCTAATCTACAGAACTCTCCACCCCAGATCAACAGAAGATACATTCTTCTCAGCATCACATCACACTTATCCAAAATTGACCGTATAGTTGGAAGTAAAGCACTCCTCAGCAAATGTGACAGCACAGAAATCACAACAAACTGTCTTTCAGACCACAGTGCAATCAAATTAGAACTCAGGATTAAGAAACTCACTCAAAACCACACTGCTACATGGAAACTGAACAACCTGCTCCTGAATGACTACTGGGTAAACAACCAAATGAAGGCAGAAATAAAGATGTTCTTTGAAACCAATGAGAAAAAAGACACAATATATCAGAATCTCTGGGACACATTTAAAGCAGTGTGTAGAGGGAAATTTATAGCACTAAATGCCTGCAAGAGAAAGCAGGAAAGATCCAAAATTGACGCCCTAACATCACAATTAAAAGAACTAGAGAAGCAAGAGCAAACACATTCAAAAGCTAGCAGAAGGCAAGAAATAATTAAGATCAGAGCAGAACTGAGGAGACAGAGACACAAAAAAAACCTTGAAAAAATCAATGATTCCAGGAGCTGATTTTTTGAAAAGAACAGCAAAATAGACCACTAGCAAGACTAATAAAGGAAAAAAGAGAGAAGATGCAATAAAAAATGATAAAGGGGATATAACCACTGATCCCACAGAAATACAGACTACCATCAGAAAATACTATAAATACTTCTCACAAATAAACTAAAAAATCTAGAATAAATGGGTAAATTCCTGGACAAATACACCCTCCTGAGACTAAACGAGGAAGAAGTTGAATCCCTGAATAGACCAATAACAGGCTCTGAAATTGATGCAATAATTAATAGCCTATCAACCAAAAACGTCCAGGACCAGATGGATTCACAGCTGAATTCTACCAGAGGTACAAAGAGGAGCTGGTTACATTCCTTCTGAAACTATTCCAATCAATAGAAAAAGTGGGAATCCTCCCTAACTCATTTTATGAGGCCAGCATCATCCTGATACCAAAGCCTGGCAGAGACACAACAAAAAAAGAGAATTTTAGACCAATATCCCTGATGAACATTGATGCAAAAATCCTCAATAAAATACTGGCAAATCATATCCAGCAGCACATTAAAAACCTTATCCACTATGATCAAGTTGGCCTCATCCCTGGGATGCAAGGCTGGTTCAATGTACACAAATCAATAAATGCAATCCAGCATATAAACAGAATGAAAGACAAAAACCACATGATTATCTCAAAAGATGCAGAAAAGACCTTTGACAAAATACAACAGCCCTTCATGTTAAAAACTCTCAATGAACGAGTTATTGAGCGGACATATCTCAAAATAATAAGAGCTATTTATGACAGACCCACAGCCAATATCATACTGAATGGGCAAAAACTGGAAGCATTCCCTTTGAAAACTGGCACAAGACAGGGATGCCCTCTCTTACCATTCCTATTCAACATAGTGTTGCAAGTTCTGGCCAGGGCAATCAGGCAAGAGAAAGAGATCAAGGGTATTCAATTAGGAAAAGAGGAAATCAAATTGTCGCTGTTTGCAGACGACATGATTGTATATTTAGAAAACCCCATCGTCTCAGCGCAAAATCTCTTTAAGTTGATGTAAGCAACCTCAGCAACGTCTCATGATACAAAATCAATGTGCAGAAATCACAAGCATTCCTATACACCAATAACAGACACACAGAGAACCAAATCATGAGTGAATTCCCATTCAAAATTGCTTCAAAGAGAATAAAATACCTAGGAATCCAACTTACAAGGGATGTGAAGGACCTCTTCAAGAAGAACTACAAACCATTGCTCAGCAAAATAAAAGAGGACACAAACAAATAGAAGAACATTTCATGCTCATGGAGAGGAAGAATCAGTATCATGAAAATGGCCATGCTGCCCAAGGTAATTTGTAGATTCAATGCCATCCCCATCAAGCTACCAATGACTTTCTTCACGGAATTGGAATAAAACTACTTTAAAGTTCAGATGTAACCAAAAAAAGGCCTGCATTGCCAAGACAATCCTAAGCCAAAACAACAAAGCTGGAGGCATCACGCTACCTGACTTCAAACTCTACTACAAGGCTACAGTAACCAAAACAGCATGGTACTGGCACCAAAATAGAGATATAGACCAATGGAACAGAACAGAGCTCTCAGAAATAACACCACACATCTACAACCATCTGATATTTGACAAACATGACAAAAACAAAAAATGGAGAAATTATTCCCTATTTAATAAATGATACTGGGAAAACTGGCTAGCCATATGTAGAAAGCTGAAACTGGATCCCTTCCTTACACCTTATACAAAAATCAATTCAAGATTGATTAAAGACTTAAACATTAGACCTAAAACCATAAAAACCCTAGAAGAAAACCTAGGCAATACCATTCAGGACATAGGCATGGGCAAGGACTTCATGACTAAAACACCAAAAGCAATGGCATCAAAAGCCAAAGTTGACAAATGGGATCTAATTAAACTAAAGAGCTTCTGCACAGCAAAAGAAGTTACGATCAAAGTGAACAGACAACCTCCAAAATGGGAGAAAATTTTTGCAATATACTCATCTGACAAAGGGCCAATATCCAGAATCTACAAAGAAGTCAACTTTACAAGAAAAAGCAAACAACCCCATCAAAAAGTGGGCGAAGGATATGAACAGACACTTCTCAAAAGAAGACATTTATGCAGCCAACAGACACATGAAAAAATGCTCATCATCACTGGCCATCAGAGAAATGCAAATCAAAACCACAATGAGATACCATCTCACACCAGTTACAATGGTGATCATTCAAAAGTCAGGAAACGACAGGTGCTGGAGAGGATGTGGAGAAATAGGAATACTTTTACACTGTTGGTGGGACTCTAACCTAGTTGAGCCGTTGTGGAAGACAGTGTGGCAATTCCTCAAGAATCTAGAACTAGAAATACCATTTGATCCAGCAGTCCCATTACTGGTTATATACCCAGAGGATTAAAAATCATGCTACTATAAAGACACATGCACACATATGTTTATTGTGGTACTATTTACAATAGCAAAGACTTGGAACCAACCCAAATGCCCATCAATGATAAACTGGATTAAGAAAATGTGGCATATATGTACCATGGAATACTATGCAGCCATAAAAAAGATTAGTTCATGTCCTTTGTAGGAACACGTATGAAGCTGGAAACCAATTTTCTGAGCAAACTATTGCAAGGACAGAAAACCAAACACCGCGTATTCTCACTTATAGGTGGGAATTGAACAGTGAGAACACTTGGACACAGGGTGGGGAACATTACACACTGGAGCCTGTCATCAAGTGAGGGAGAGGAGAGGGATAGCATTAAGAAAAATACCTAATGTAAATGACGAGTTAATGGGTGCAACACACCAACATGACACATGTCTACATATGTAACAAACCTGCATGTCATGTACATGTACCCTAGAACTTAAAGTGTAATAACAATAAAAAATATCCACCCTTTCTTACTCGCTTGTGGAAGACATTAGGGATGGAATTACCTGACTGTGCAAAGCTATGTTTTATCTATTATTGGTGAATATAGGCATATATGGGCAGCCACATATGTGTATATTTTTTTCAGTATGGTCCAGAAGTTTTCAAACTTTAATAAATGAGCTACAGAACTTGTTAACAATGCACATTCTAATTCAATAGACTTGAGATTGTGCAATTTTAATAAATTCTCAGGTGATGCTGATGCTGGTGGTTCTTGGACCATGCACTGAGTAGCAAAGGTATAGAGTTTTCATTGAAGTAATTTGGAAGAAGAGCAATTGGATAGAATGTCAAGACATAACAGAGTCAAGGGCAAGCATTATTTTGATTTTGTTTCTCAGTATGTTTTTAGTCAGAAGCGAAGAAAGAGGTTAAAAAACAACAACAGAATTTATAGATGCATGATATTACTTCCGAAAGAGAAAGAAAGTGGTAGGAAAATTTATTTTTAAAAGTGTTGAAGGGAAAGAATCAAAACTACAGATCTGGAGATTATTTTTGCTAAAGAATAGCAATTGTGAGGCATGAAGGGGGAGGGGAGGAGAAGCTAAGTAGGTAATTTTGAAGTTTCTGAGAAGGAAACTTGAGTGAACTCGCTTCAGATGCATTTGGAATATTTTCACTCCAAAAGATTATATTGGGTGTGCTCTGGAGAGTATTGGAAGAAGGAGGGATTACTAGATTTGGCGTCTACCACAGTGACTCATTACTCTTCTCTACTGCTTTCAGGATTCATAGAGATATGTTTTGTTGATATTAGTTATTTAAGTGAGATAAATTTGAATATGAACTCATTGGCTTTGTTAGTAAAGTTGCTGTTCTATAAAAATCTGTTAGAAGGCCGGGCCCGATGGCTCATGCCTGTAATCCCAGCACTTTGGGAGGCTAAGGTGGGTGGGTGGATCACTTGGTGTCAGCAGTTCGAGACCAGCCTGGCCAACATGGTGAAACCCTCTCTCTCCTAAAAATACAAAAAAGAAAAAAAAAATTAGCTTGGCATGGTTGCTCATGCCTGTAATCCCAGCAACTCAAGAGGCTGAGGCAGGAGAGTTGCTTGAACCCAGGGCGTGGAGGTTGCAGTGAGCCAAGATCACGCCACTACACTCCAGCAGGGTTGACAGAATGAGCTCTATTTCAAAAAAATAAAAATAAAAAAATAAGAATTTGTTAGAGACTAATATGATAAATCAAATCAGACTAATATTAGAAACAAACAAAAAATACTAAATTTATTACTTGAATACTAAAACTAATTTTTAAATATTATACTGATTTCAAAATAAAAATATTTATACCTAATTAATATTTAACAATTAAGTTTTTGAATGAATATTTCAATAGTGAAATTTTTTTATACATTATTTTCTTTATGAATTGCATATGCTCACTGACATGAGGGGATCAAGAAACATTCAAATGGATAAATGAGAGGATGCAAAAAAAATGTAGACGAGGGCGGAGCAAGATGGCCGAATAGGAGCAGCTCCAGTCTCCAACTCCCAGCGCCAGTGACACAGAAGACCGGTGATTTCTGCATTTTCAACTGAGGTACTGGGTTCATCTCACTGGGGAGTGCCGGACGATCGGTGCTGGTCAGCTGCTGCAGCCCGACCAGCGAGAGCTGAAGCAGGGCGAGGCATCGCCTCACCTGGGAAGCGCAAGGGGGAAGGGAATCCCTTTTCCTAGCCAGGGGAACTGAGACACACAACACCTGGAAAATCGGGTAACTCCCACCCCAATATTGCGCTTTAAGCAAACAGGCACACCAGGAGATCATATCCCACACCTGGCCGGGAGGGTCCCATGCCCACGGAGCCTCCCTCATTGCTAGCACAGCAGTCTGTGATCTACCGGCAAGGCAGCAGCGAGGCTGGGGGAGGGGCGCCCGCCATTGCTGAGGCTTAAGTAGGTAAACAAAGCTACTGGGAAGCTCCAACTGGGTGGAGCTCACAGCAGCTCAAGGAAACCTGCCTGTCTCTGTAGACTCCACCTCTGGGGACAGGGCACAGTAAACAATAACAAAGCAGCACACACCTCTGCAGACACAAATGACTCTGTCTGACAGCTTTGAAGAGAGCAGTGGATCTCCCAACACGGAGGTTGAGATCTGAGAAGGGACAGACTCCCTGCTCAAGTGGGTCCCTGACCCCTGAGTAGCCTAACTGGGAGACATCCCCCACTAGGGGCAGTCTGACACCCCACACCTCACAGGGTGGAGTAGACCCCTGAGAGGAAGCTTCCTAAGCAAGAATCAGACAGGTACACTCGCTGTTCAGAAATATTCTATCTTCTGCAGCCTCTGCTGCTGATACCCAGGCAAACAGCGTCTGGAGTGGACCTCAAGCAATCTCCAACAGACCTACAGCTGAGGGTCCTGACTGTTAGAAGGAAAACTATCAAACAGGAAGGACACCTACACCAAAACCCCATCAGTACATCACCATCATCAAAGACCAGAGGCAGATAAAACCACAAAGATGGGGAAAAAGCAGGGCAGAAAAGCTGGAAATTCAAAAAATAAGAGCACATCTCCCCCGGCAAAGGAGCGCAGCTCATCGCCAGCAACGGATCAAAGCTGGATGGAGAATGACTTTGACGAGATGAGAGAAGAAGGCTTCAGTCCATCAAATTTCTCAGAGCTAAAGGAGGAATTACGTACCCAGCGCAAAGAAACTAAAAATCTTGAAAAAAAAGTGGAAGAATTGACGGCTAGACTAATTAATGCAGAGAAGGTCATAAACGAAATGAAAGAGATGAAAACCATGACACGAGAAATACGTGACAAATGCACAAGCTTCAGTAACCGACTCGATCAACTGGAAGAAAGAGTATCAGCGATTGAGGATCAAATGAATGAAATGAAGCGAGAAGAGAAACCAAAAGAAAAAAGAAGAAAAAGAAATGAACAAAGCCTGCAAGAAGTATGGGATTATGTAAAAAGACCAAATCTACGTCTGATTGGGGTGCCTGAAAGTGAGGGGGAAAATGGAACCAAGTTGGAAAACACTCTTCAGGATATCATCCAGGAGAACTTCCCCAACCTAGTAGGGCAGGCCAACATTCAAATCCAGGAAATACAGAGAACGCCACAAAGATACTCCTCGAGAAGAGCAACTCCAAGACACATAATTGCCAGATTCACCAAAGTTGAAATGAAGGAAAAAATCTTAAGGGCAGCCAGAGAGAAAGGTCGGGTTACCCACAAAGGGAAGCCCATCAGACTCACAGCAGATCTCTCGGCAGAAACTCTCCAAGCCAGAAGAGAGTGGGGGCCAATATTCAACATTCTTAAAGAAAAGAATTTTAAACCCAGAATTTCATATCCAGCCAAACTAAGTTTCATAAGTGAAGGAGAAATAAAATCCTTTACAGATAAGCAAAAGCTTAGAGATTTTGTCACCACTAGGCCTGCCTTACAAGAGACCCTGAAGGAAGTACTAAACATGGGAAGGAACAACCGGTACCAGCCATCTCAAAAACATGCCAAAATGTAAAGACCATCGAGGCTAGGAAGAAACTGCATCAACTAATGAGCAAAATAACCAGTTAATATCATAATGGCAGGATCAAGTTCACACATAACAATCTTAACCTTAAATGTAAATGGACTAAATGCTCCAATGAAAAGACACAGACTGGCAAACTGGATAAAGAGTCAAGACCCATCAGTCTGCTGTATTCAGGAGACCCATCTCACACGCAGAGACATACATAGGCTCAAAATAAAGGGATGGAGGAAGATTTACCAAGCAAATGGAGAACAAAAAAAAGCGGGGGTTGCAATACTAGTCTCTGATAAAACAGACTTTAAACCATCAAAGATCAAAAGAGACAAAGAAGGCCATTACATAATGGTAAAGGGATCAATTCAACAGGAAGAGCTAACTATCCTAAATATATATGCACCCAATACAGGAGCACCCAGATTCATAAAGCAAGTCCTTAGAGACTTACAAAGAGACTTAGACTCCCATACAATAATAATGGGAGACTTCAACACTCCACTGTCAACATTAGACAGATCAACGAGACAGAAAGTTAACAAGGATGTCCAGGAATTGAACTCATCTCTGCAGCAAGCAGACCTAATAGACATCTATAGAACTCTCCACCCCAAATCAACAGAATATACATTCTTCTCAGCACCACATCGTACTTACTCCAAAATTGACCATATAATTGGAAGTAAAGCACTCCTCAGCAAATGTACAAGAACAGAAATTATAACAAACTGTCTCTCAGACCACAGTGCAATCAAACTAGAACTCAGGACTAAGAAACTCAATCAAAACCGCTCAACTACATGGAAACTGAACAACCTGCTCCTGAATGACTACTGGGTACATCACGAAATGAAGGCAGAAATAAAGATGTTCTTTGAAACCAATGAGAACAAAGATACAACATACCAGAATCTCTGGGACACATTTAAAGCAGTGTGTAGAGGGAAATTTATAGCACTAAATGCCCACAAGAGAAAGCAGGAAAGATCTAAAATTGACACTCTAACATCGCAATTAAAAGAACTAGAGAAGCAAGAGCAAACACATTCGAAAGCTAGCAGAAGGCTAGAAATAACTAAGATCAGAGCAGAACTGAAGGAGATAGAGACACAAAAAACCCTCCAAAAAATCAATGAATCCAGGAGTTGGTTTTTTGAAAAGATCAACAAAATTGACAGACCACTAGCAAGACTAATAAAGAAGAAAAGAGAGAAGAATCAAATCAACGCAATTAAAAATGATAAAGGGGATATCACCACCGACCCCACAGAAATACAAACTACCATCAGAGAATACTATAAACACCTCTACGCAAATAAACTGGAAAATCTAGAAGGAATGGATAATTTCCTGGACACTTACACTCTTCCAAGACTAAACCAGGAAGAAGTTGAATCCCTGAATAGACCAATTGCAGGCTCTGAGATTGAGGCAATAATTAATAGCCTACCAACCAAAAAAAGTCCAGGACCGGATGGATTCACAGCTGAATTCTACCAGAGGTACAAGGAGGAGTTGGTACCATTCCTTCTGAAACTATTCCAATCAATAGAAAAAGAAGGAATCCTCCCTAACTCATTTTATGACGCCAACATCATCCTGATACCAAAGCCTGGCAGAGATACAACAAAAAAAGAGAATTTTAGACCAATATCCCTGATGAACATCGATGCAAAAATCCTAAATAAAATACTGGCAAACCGGATTCAGCAACACATCAAAAAGCTTATCCACCATGATCAAGTGGGCTTCATCCCTGGGATGCAAGGCTGGTTCAACATTCGCAAATCAATAAACGTAATCCAGCATATAAACAGAACCAAAGACAAGAACCACATGATTATCTCAATAGATGCAGAGAAGGCTTTTGACAAAATTCAACAGCCCTTCATGCTAAAAACGCTCAATAAATTCGGTATTGATGGAATGTACCTCAAAATAATAAGAGCTATTTATGACAAACCCACAGCCAATATCATACTGAATGGGCAAAAACTGGAAAAATTCCCTTTGAAAACTGGCACAAGACAGGGATGCCCTCTCTCACCACTCCTATTCAACATAGTGTTGGAAGTTCTGGCTAGGGCAATTAGGCAAGAGAAAGAAATCAGGGGTATTCAGTTAGGAAAAGAAGAAGTCAAATTGTCCCTGTTTGCAGATGACATGATTGTATATTTAGAAAACCCCATTGTCTCAGCCCAAAATCTCCTTAAGCTGATAAGCAACTTCAGCAAAGTCTCAGGATACAAAATTAATGTGCAAAAATCACAAGCATTCTTATACACCAATAACAGACAAACACAGAGCCAAGTTCATGAATGAACTTCCATTCACAATTGCTTCAAAGAGAATCAAATATCTAGGAATCCAACTTACAAGGGATGTAAAGGACCTCTTCAAGGAGAACTACAAACCACTGCTCAGTGAAATCAAAGAGGACACAAACAAATGGAAGAACATACCATGCTCATGGATAGGAAGAATCAATATCGTGAAAATGGCCATACTGCCCAAGGTAATTTATAGATTCAATGCCATCCCCATCAAGCTACCAATGAGTTTCTTCACAGAATTGGAAAAAACTGCTTTAAAGTTCATATGGAACCAAAAAAGAGCCCGCATCTCCAAGACAATCCTAAGTCAAAAGAACAAAGCTGGAGGCATCACGCTACCTGACTTCAAACTATACTACAAGGCTACAGTAACCAAAACAGCATGGTACTGGTACCAAAACAGAGATATAGACCAATGGAACAGAACAGAGTCCTCAGAAATAATACCACACATCTACAGCCATCTGATCTTTGACAAACCTGAGAGAAACAAGAAATGGGGAAAGGATTCCCTATTTAATAAATGGTGCTGGGAAAATTGGCTAGCCATAAGTAGAAAGCTGAAACTGGATCCTTTCCTTACTCCTTATACGAAAATTAATTCAAGATGGATTAGAGACTTAAATGTTAGACCTAATACCATAAAAATCCTAGAGGAAAACCTAGGTAGTACCATTCAGGACATAGGCATGGGCAAAGACTTCATGTCTAAAACACCAAAAGCAACGGCAGCAAAAGCTAAAATTGACAAATGGGATCTAATTAAACTAAAGAGCTTCTGCACAGCAAAAGAAACTACCATCAGAGTGAACAGGCAACCTACAGAATGGGAGAAAATTTTTGCAATCTACTCATTTGACAAAGGGCTAATATCCAGCACCTACAAAGAACTCAAACAAATTTACAAGAAAAAAACAAACAACCCCATCAAAAAGTGGGCAAAGGATATGAACAGACATTTCTCAAAAGAAGACATTCATACAGCCAACAGACATATGAAAAAATGCTCATCATCACTGGCCATCAGAGAAATGCAAATCAAAACCACAATGAGATACCATCTCACACCAGTTAGAATGGCGATCATTAAAAAGTCAGGAAACAACAGGTGCTGGAGAGGATGTGGAGCAATAGGAACACTTTTACACTGTTGGTGGGATTGTAAACTAGTTCAACCATTATGGAAAACAGTATGGCGATTCCTCAAGGATCTAGAACTAGATGTACCATATGACCCAGCCATCCCATTACTGGGGATATACCCAAAGGATTATAAATTATGCTGCTATAAAGACACATGCACACGTATGTTTATTGCAGCACTATTCACAATAGCAAAGACTTGGAATCAACCCAAATGTCCATCAGTGACAGATTGGATTAAGAAAATGTGGCACATATACACCATGGAATACTATGCAGCCATAAAAAAGGATGAGTTTGCGTCCTTTGTAGGGACATGGATGCAGCTGGAAACCATCATTCTTAGCAAACTATCACAAGAACAGAAAACCAAACACCGCATGTTCTCACTCATAGGTGGGAACTGAACAATGAGATCACTTGGACTCAGGAAGGGGAACATCACACACCGGGGCCTATCATGGGGAGGGGGGGGATTGCATTGGGATTTATACCTGATGTAAATGACGAGCTGATGGGTGCTGACGAGTTGATGGATGCAGCACACCAACATGGCACAAGTATACATATGTAACAAACCTGCATGTTATGCACATGTACCCTTGAACTTAAAGTAAAATAATAAATAAATAAATAAATAAATGAAAAAGAAAATAAAATACCTAGGAATCCAAATTAAAAGGGATATAAAGGACCTCTTCAAGGAGAACTACAAACCACTGCTCAGTGAAATAAAAGAGGACACAAACAAATGGAAGAACATACCATGCTCATGGATAGGAAGAATCAATATTGTGAAAATGGCCATACTACCCAAGGTAATTCATAGATTCAATGCTATCCCCATTAAGCTACCAGTGACTTTCTTCACAGAATTGGAAAAAACTGCTTTAAAGTTCATATGGAACCAAAAAAGACCCCGCATTGCCAAGACAATCCTAAGTCAAAAGAACGAAGGCTGGAGACCTTACACTACCTGACTTCAAACTATACTACAAGGCTACAGTAACCAAAACAGCATGGTACTGGCACCAAAACAGAGACATAGACCAATGGAACAGAACAGAACCCTCAGAAATAAAACCACCCATCTACAGCGATCTGATCTTTGACAAACCTGACAAAAACAAGAAATGGGGAAAGGATTCCATATTTAATAAATGGTACTGGGAAAATTGGCTAGCCATAAGTAGAAAGCTGAAACTGGATCCTTTCCTTACTCCTTATATGATCATTAAAATGTCAGGAAACAACAAGTGCTGGAGAAGATGTGGAGAAATAGGAACACTTTTACACTCTTGGTGGGATTATTAACTAGTTCAACCATTGTGGAAAACAGTTTGGCAATTCCTCAAGGATCTGGAAGTAGAAATACCATTTGACCCAGCCATCCCCTTATTGGAGATATACCCAAAGGATTACAAATCGTGCTTCTATAAAGGCACATGCAGATGTATATTTATTGCGGCAGTATTCACAATAGCAAAGACTTGGAATCAACCCAAATGTCCATCAGTAACAGACTAGATTAAGAAAATGTGGCACATATACACCATGGAATACTATGTAGCCATAAAAAAGGATGAGTTCGTGTCCTTTGTAGGGACATGGATGCAGCTGGAAGCCATCATTCTCAGCAAACTATCACAAGAACAGAAATCCAAATACCGCATGTTCTCACTCAAGTGAACAATGAGATCACTTGGACATAGGAAGGGGAACATCACACACCAGGTACTATTGTGGGGAGGGGGTAGGGGGAGGGATAGCATTAGGAGATATACCTAATGTAAATGACGAGTTAATGAGTGCAGCACACCAACATGGCACATGTGTACATATGTAACAAACCTGCACGTTGTGCACATGTACCCTAGAACTTAAAGTATAAAAAAAAATTGATTAAATTATAGGAAGTTTTTAAAAAGTTCCTTGTTCATTACTTCTAAATTGTTCTCAAGAAAATGTATATTCATTTACAGTTCAACAAAGAGAGTATGAAATTGCCATTCTTCTCTCCCCAAGAATCAATTTCCTTTAATTATACACTTTTAATGTGCATGGAATGTAAAGAAAATATAGAGTAATTTATTAGTTTATTCAACATCTCTTGCTCTCCTACATAAATAAAATTAATTAAGAGTTCTATGTTAAATGCATATTATTTTTATTCTTTAAATATTATATTCTTTTTTGTTCTAAAAGAGATTTAAAATTTGTTGAAAAATATATAATAATCAACAAGACATGTTTAAAGTATTACTCAAAAAGGAAACAAAAGGCATATGGAATAACAGATATTACACTGTTTAACCTAGTCTGAGATTTTAGTATTAAAATTATTTTTAGTGATACTGACCATATATTATAAGTAGGAATATTTATGTCTAATAAATCTGTAAACTTTTTTTTATAAAATGTAATGTCACTGTAATCAGCTCTAAATGATCTGTCCTCATTGAGGAGGAATTTTCACTGTGTGATATTTTTAAAAAATAATTTTCAACTCATAATGTACCAAATAGCTTCCAATATTCTTTTCCATAACAGTCGTCAAAGCTACTAAAAACAGAAACTTTCTAACTAGAACATATTTTTTCTCACGATTTTTCAAGTGTGTATGTCATTTGGAAGAGGTTGGAGTAATAAATACCTGAGAACTAGAAAGAAAAAAATTCAGGAATATAGAAATTTTATTGGAATAATAAACCAGTATAGGAAAAAGTAGATCTCAAAGTGAATTCTATTTTCTAACAAAATGAATGTTAAGATAAATATGTTTAATGGCAGATTGACTTTAAATCAAGAAGAAGAGAAGAGAAGAAATGTCGATATATTAAATAAAAAAATCAGGGAAGAATTTAGAAGACTCAAAGAGCGACATAGGAATGAGTTAGAAGTGAAACAAGAACTTTCACAGGCTCTCAGAATACAAGATATGGAAGTGAAGAGTGTAAGAAGTAATTTGAGTCAGGTAAATCAATCTCTGATAAAAATTTTATATTTCTAACTTTATTTCATCAGTATTACTTTTAATATCCCTTTGATTTAGTATGTATTATTCAGGTCCTGAAGGAAAATATTGTCTATTAACTATGACATTTGTAGCTACGGTTATTTGTTATAAATTATGACATCCATATAGTATCTTATTTCAGTACAAAGAGCTTTTGAAAACAATGATTATCCCTACCATATACTTAGTGATAATTTATTAGTACGTAGTTTTTTCCTAGCAACATAGTTAACATTTAATACTGACTCAAACGTTATCAAGAAGAGGCAAAAGTTATTGTCATAGTAAACAAGCTCATGGTTTTCTAAGTAGGGCTCTCTAGATTTTATCATCTTTCTTTTGTTTTTGAAATTGAAGACTTCTTTTATATTTACATATTTACCCAGTAGAATTAACTGAGATTTGGTGGAGAGGTCCTGGATGTAGACTCATAAGACTGGGAGAAAATCCTACAACTTGTTTATATTTTTAATCTTTTCCTTGCCAAATTGTGATAACTAAAAGTGCTTGTTACAATGTCTCAACTTATCAAATATTCATAAACATATTTCTTAAAATTAACTATGTTTTTTTAAAAATAAAATATCTAGAGAATATTCTCAGGAAAAAGGAACTGAAAAAGCTTCCAGAAATTGTATCTGTCTAAATATATGCAGCACTAAGGCTCTTAGTATGGGATCTTGTATAAGTTAGACATCAGAGTGTAAACCCAGTTTTCATATGTAGTCAAATTGATTAATCTTTTATTTTATGCTGTTGAGTTTGTTGTAATTCAGGGAAAGTTTTTTTTTTTCAATTCTGAGGCTCTTAAAAATTCTCTAGTCATTTATTTTGTACTTTCATGAATTCATTGTCTTCAAATAAATGTTTGAACTTTGGGGAATTTATGCTCTATAGCATTTGAAGTTTTGATTCAATGGTTCTTCAACTAATACCTATTTATAAAAGCCCTTTCATTATATGAAGGTACAAGTTATTCTTTAATTTCAGAGGAACTATCATATTCCATTTTGAGTGCTAGCTAAAAGTTTATTTTATTTTATTTAGGTTTCTCACACTCATGAAAATGAAAATTATCTCTTTCATGAAAATTGCATGTTGAAAAAGGAAATTGCCATGCTAAAACTGGAAATAGACACACTAAAACATCAACACCAGGAGAAGGAAAATAAATACTTTAAGGACATTAAGATTTTAAAAGAAAAGAATGCTGAACTTCAAATGACTCTAAAACTGCAAGAGGAATCATTAACAAAAAGGGCATCTCAATATAGTGGGCAGCTTAAAGTTCTGATGGCTGAGAACACAATGCTCACTTCTAAATTGAAGGAAAAACAAGACAAAGAAATACTGGAGACAGAAATTGAATCATACCGTCCTAGACTGGCTTCTGCTTTGCAAGACCATGATCAAAGTGTGACATCAAGAAAAAGCCAAGGACTTGCTTTCCACAGTGCAGGAGATACTCATCTGCAAGGCAAAATTAATGTTGATGTGAATAATACAATATATAACAATAAGGTGCTCCATCAACCACTTGCTGAAGCTCAAAGGAAATCCAAAAGCCTAAAAATTAATCTCAATTATGCAGGAGATGCTCTGAGGGAAAATACATTGGTTTCAGAACATGCACAAAGAGAGCGACATGAAACACAGTATCAAATGAAGAAAGCTGAACACATGTATCAAAATGAACAAGATAATGTGAACAAACACAATGAACAGCAGGAGTCTCTGGAGCAGAAATTATTTCAACTACAAAGCAAAAATATGTGGCTTCGACAGCAATTAATTCATGCACATAAGAAAGCTGATAACAAAAGCAAGATAACAATTAATATTCAGTTTCCTCAGATGAAAATGCAACATCATCTCCTAAAAGAGAAAAATGAGGAGGATTTAATTACGGTAACCATTTAAAAGAATGTACAGATCAATGTGAAAAAGAGAAAGCAGAAACAGAAGTAAGTATCAAAAAATGTAAATACTTTTCAACCTTCCTGAAAGAAAATGGCCTTGGCTAAATGCTGAATCTAGTTGCATATATATATATGTATAAATAGATGATAAATGTACTTACTGTATCAGCTTAGAAACATGCCTCATTTCCACCAAATGAAAGTGAAAGCTGAGAGACGTTTTACTTTGAGTAAAGACATTGTGTCACTGATGAACTTTTAAGAGTTTAAGTTAAAGATTTTTAATAGATTAACATTAATGACATTGGTTTATACTGCTGAAATAAAGGTTTTAATGTTTCTTTGTGGCCACATTTTATGACCACAATGAAACAGATAAATGGGAATGCCCATATCAGCAATTAGTATTTTGAAATTAAGATTCAATTCAGCAATTTACTTTGACAGTTAATTCTAAATTTTCCAGAGGAATTGAAGTGTATTTGAAGTGTATTTTGAAGTGTACATTTCTGCGTCTTGTAATAATACTTTTTAGTACCGTTTTATATATTTTAGTTGGTAGAACTTTATTTTCATTTATGTCAATTTGACTTAATCTGAACATATTTGAATCTCGAATTATGTATTGTTATAACCTCTCAATTTTTTAAAGGCATCTGTGTTTTGTTAAATAATACCTTAGGACAAATGTAGTGAATTTTAGCAATATCAAATTTGATTTAATCACCCCGCTGGTATTTATAATTTATTTTGAATATTGTTACAAATAATTTGCTCATAATTTCGATTTCAAGGCTCAGAGATGTGAATAGAACTTTGTCCCAGAGAAGGATCATTGTGGCTATCTGTGATTTATTAGCTTTGCATTGGATCCCCATTTTTCAACTCATGAGAGGTGGCAGCGTTCATGTATAGTACAAAAGAAGTGAGTAGAGGAGAGAAACATAGCAGCTGAAGTCAGAAGGGATGTGGAGACTGGTTACCTAGGGCCTCTAAAGCCTTTGAAATAAAAATACTTTTACTCTGAGATAAAAATCTGTTGGAAAAATTTCAGCAGTTGATTGAATATGTGAGGAACTTTGATGTTGATTTGTGCTTCTAATACAGAAGAAGGAAAGAATTCCACTGTAGAATTTACCACCGCTAGTCCCGCCCTTTTTTTTTTTTTTTTGGACTTCAGTAAGTTGTGAAGCATTACAGATTCATTAAGGGACAAATTACTAGTGGGATGAATCTCTTGAGTAGTACGACAGTACCAATTTGGCAGGAAGATAATACCTTCTTGTGTCCTTAAGTAAATTCACTAACAAGCAGCAATGTGTACAAATGAAGAAAATAAGGTGAATCAATATATTTGGGGATGTTTTTGAAAGTAAATATTGTTAATTTGATAAGATGATTTACAAAATCAATAACAAATATGTCTTGTCAGGTCTTTGTGGGACAAAAAAAATTGATCTCAATAAACTGTGTGTGTGTCTGAGGCTTCACTAGAGGTTACATCACATTCTTACTCTCTGAGACGTCAATAGAGGCTACATCACGTTATCACATTAATCTCAAAGAAGAGATACAGAATTTAATGAAGAAATGATTTCAAATAAAAAATCAAGTATGTATTAAATGTAATATGCCAACAATGAATCTATAGCTGGTTAAATAATATAAATTGTTTTATGATATTAATTTCCATGGGAAGACTTCTTTTATATGTTCATTATAATTAGTTTTATTACAATTCTATTTATAATATGCTTATTTTAAAAACTGTGGCTATCATTCTGCAATGTTTTTCTTATAATTACATATTTTTTCATAATATTTACCCTTAAGAAGATTAAGAATTATACATTGTTTATCCCACAAGTTGAGAGACTATTCTTCAGATAAACAGTATTTTTCAGTGATTTATGTTGCCATGGTGAGGCAAGCCATATTTAATCAGAGAAGAATGTTTAATGGAATATTCCAGAAAATGATCTTATTTCTTAGCTCCACGTTTGTGAATGGATGCCAATGACATGATACTATTTTCCAAAATGCAAATGTTTAGGTTAATATACACAATATTTGAATAGCTAGGCAATTCTTTTATTTTTTCTTTTTAATTATATTGTATAAACATATACATATTTAGATCATGTATAGTATGTATATTCAAAACAGAAAATAAAGGAAATTATCTTGATACTGCCATTGGATGTTTAAAAACGAACTTTATTGGGAATAAAATTCACATATCATACAGTTCACACTTTTAAATTATACAACTCAATGTCTCTTAATATATTCACAAAGTTGTATAACCATCACCACAATAATTTTCAGAACATTTTCATCACCCTAAAGAGAAACTTCACATCTTAGTCATCACCACAATCCACCTCCATGTTTCTTCACCTTCCCCAGTCCTAAGCAACCATGATCTAATGTTTTTCATGAAGCTTTCTCTGACTGTTCTGACTCTCATTGACCTTGTGCTTCAGGATGTGTTTTCTAGTTGGTGCAGAACAATTTAACCTTCAGTTGTACATTGCTTTATTTTTTCATGAGACATAATCATGTCTTATTATAAATTTACCTAAGCAGGGAACAATATCTGACATACATGCTACCTGTTATTGTATAAATTGAAAATATTCTATCTTACCAGTTGTTACAACACAATTAAATATATTATACTGATAATTTATTTTTTCAGACATTGACATAATAAAGTTTTATTTGAAATATATTTCAATCAATAAATATAAAACAGAAATCACTCTAATAGAGGAGAATTGTTCTAGTCAATAATCAAATTTTTTCTGACTGTTGAGAAAAATTAAGTCTGCATTTTAAAAGTTTCAGATTTTGAAGCTTCAGATTTTAGAGTAGGGATTTTCAACACACAGTACAGGGTCTCCTCAGTTTGCAGTGGTGTTACATCTTGATAAATCCATTATAAGTTGACAATATTGAGAATGATAAACATAGAAAACACATAAACTTTATCTAGAGAAAAATGGTTAATAAAAAAAGAAAAATCAAAAAACCATAAAAGAATGCTTACAGAGAATGAGCGTAGTTACCTCATCCTGAAGTTAGGTAAGAATCAGAAATGTTATGGGGACCAAATGAGAGCTTTCAAAAAATTATCTTAGGTAGATATGAATGAACAAACCTGGAATATTGTGAACTGTTGATGACAATGCTTTGAGGGCATCTTTGGAAACCAAAATATAAATATAACTACTTATTTTTTCACTTATTGTTAGCATTTAGTATTTTATGCATAAAAACTTTTTTACCAAATAAATTTTGGCAGTTTAAATTCCACAAATGATACTAATGAAAGTATAAATCATTTTGGGTTGTTTTTAAAAAAGTTATGTTTCAATCTGTCATTATTGGAATAAAGTGTATAAACTGCATGTTATAAAATGGTTTACACACATATAACTCATGAACTCAAGAGAAATAATATTTTTAGGAAAGAAGAGTGTCTCTAGATTTTTAATAATAATTTTCTTTAATTTATTTAAAAGACTGAAGATAGAAAAGAGAAATTAAGCTAATGTATTGACTTAATGCAATCTCTGGAGCATAATTTGGATCAAGAAATAAAGAAAAAAATGAATTAGGAA
Source organism: Papio anubis (assembly GCF_008728515.1). Lineage (NCBI taxonomy): Eukaryota > Metazoa > Chordata > Mammalia > Primates > Cercopithecidae > Papio > Papio anubis. Next base: position 89,320,623 of record NC_044986.1, read on the forward strand.
AAGAAATAACTGGGTAAGATTTCAATATTTTAGAACTTTAAAAATATTTATTAACTATAATTTCAACATATTTATTAAAACTGAGATACAAATTTGACCTATATCTGCATTTTTATAATTAAACAAATTATTCTATTTTAAATTTTTTTCAGTCACAGCACAAACTGAAACTTTTTTTGAATATCTAAATATCACACTTATTCTTTAATGATTTTGAAAACAATAATGACAATGCCTTTGGCATATAATGTCAACTGCACTCTTCATTATCTACTTTGAATTTTTATTTCTGAAGATATTTTTGTTTGTATTTGGTAATCTTCCTCTTGGTAGTGTGCATATCTGCTGTCCTTTAATAGCTGAAAATCTGTCTTTGTTATTTTTAAACATCATCAAAAATCATCTTGATTAACTTTTAGTGTCTTTGATTTTTTTTAGTTTTTAAATATATTATGGATATTTACTTATTTTCTACTGGTACCTCCCATACATACGTGAGGTATGCATATATGTCACTAAACTTCTGTTGTTTTTGATACACACACACACACACGTGCATATATACACATGTATTATATGTACATACATATATGTTACAATAAAAATATGTATGACCTAAAAAAGAGTAAAATGAGTAATTGTGTTTCTGCCAACCAGATTAAAAATAGAATTTTCCTCAGTGCCTTTGAAGCCCCCAACATGGCTGCTTTTCTATTTGCTGAGAACTTTAATTTGTTCTCTGATTCCAATTAATATTTTTCTCTCATTATCTTTCTCTGCATGGTTTTGGATGCCTTTCACTTTGTTAGCACTGTGCTAGCAAAGATCTTTAGATCTCTTCCTACAACTGTCGTTAAGTCTTCACATGATCTTTCTTCTCATTTCGTTTCTTCTAAAACTATGCCTGTTTCCTTTTCCCTCCTCAACTCAGTTTTCTTTTCTTTCTATTCTACTGTGAATAATCTTCATGATAATTTTTGTGTGTGTATTCTTTTCTTCCTATAGACTGTGGTCAAAATGTATCAAAAATGTATTTTTGTGTCTTTTGCAAACATTCACATATAAATATGCTTTTCCCCTTTGATGCTGATCTCTGAGTGAAAACTCGTATTTAATAATAGGTTAGTATTTTATATTAACATATTAGGTTGGTACAAAAGTAATCGTGGTTCAAAAATCATGATTACTTTCCCCCAACCAAATACTAAAATAAATATTAATAGTTTATTTATAAAAACTCTATATATGGTTATAATATCAATCCTTTATCTGTCATATATGTTGTAAAATTTTCTTCATATTACTTACATAAAGTTAAATTTTGTTAGAATGTTTTCAAACTGTGTTACATTGAAAAAAATGAGAGAGGATCATAATTTATTGATTTGTTTCTTTGTAGGTTAGAACACATTTGTTTAAGAAATTGTTAAATATTAGTCTGAAACATTTTGATTTAGTCATTCTGTACATTCCTGCAGATATAAGGAGCTTTTAGAAATGACAGAAAAGAAGTTAAAGGAATGTGAAAATGGAAAGCTTAATTTCCATGGAGATTTTAAAACTGGTCTACTTGAAATGGATATTCAGATGAATAAGCTAACACATCAAGTACGTTTTGGAACCAAAAAAAGTACCCAAATACTTTGGGGAAATAAAAATCTGTCGGTGCTTTGAGCAATGGAAGAGAGATGTTTTTTAATTTTATGGACTTGATTCTAATGGAAAGAATGCCTTTTTAATATATTCTTTTTCTATAAGATGGGCATACTGCTCATTCTGTGTCTTGAACCCTGGCCAATGATATAAAAGCAAGCAGTACACCATCCTATGACTTCAAGTCACTAGTATCAAATCGGTTTTCTTGGTAACAATTTTATTGAGGTATAATTAACATGCCATGCAATTCACTCTTTGAAAGTGCACAGTTCAGTGGCTTTTAGTATTTTCACAGAGTTATACAATCGTCAACACAGTCTATTCTAGAATATTTTTATCACTCTTAAAAGAAATTCTGCATCTTTGTCACCCACCGGTTTCCCATTCCTTGCTCAGTTCTAGGGAACCACCGATCTACTTTGTTTGTATATATTTGCCTGTTCTGTACGCTTCATCTTGTTCACATCACAGTATGTGGCGTGTTGTGACTGGATTCTTTCACTTAGCATAACATTTTCAGGGTCCTCTGTTGTAGCAAGTATCGGCACTTCATTTCTTCTTATTGCTGAGTATATTTCATTGTCTAGATATAACAAACATTTTATCTACCCACACATCAGTTGATAGATCTTTAGGTTGTTTCCATTTTGGGCTATTATTAATAATGCTGCCATGAACTTTTATGTATAAGTTTTTGTGTTTGCATATGTTTTCATGTCTCTTGGGTGCATACTTATGGGTGGAATTGAAGAGTCATATGGTATTCTATGTTTAACTTTATGCCCGTACATTTTCCAAAGCAGCTATACCATTTTTCATTAGCAGTATGAGGGTTCTAATTTCTCCACATTTTTACCAGGAATGATTCCATGCTAGTGGTGGGAAGTGGCACCCCTCCATGGTTTTGATTTGCATTCCCTAATGACTAATAATTTTAATCTTGTTTTAATGTGCATCTTAGCTATGTGTATATCTTTTTTGGAGAAATGTATATTTCTTTCCTTTGCCCATTTTCTAATTGGGTCATCTTTTTCTTTCTGAATGGTAAGTGTTCTTTATATATCCTAGATACAAGTTTTCTAAGAGAAATACAGTTTTCAAATATTTTCTCCTACTCAGTGGCTTGCCTTTTTACTTTACTGTTAGTATATTTTCAAGCACCACAGCTTTAAATTATAATGTTAATCCATATTTTGAGTTGTTATATCTAAGAAGCTACTGCCAAATGTAGTCACAAAGATTTATTCCTGTCTTTTCTTCGAAGAAACTTGTAGTTTTAGCTCTTAAATTTAGCTATTTTATTTTCAGATAAATTTTAAATACAGTATTTGCTGGGACGCCAACTTTATTCTTTTGCATATGGATATCTATTTGTCCCAGAACCATTTGTTGAAAATGCTATTCTTTTCTCATGTAGTAATTTTGTTATCCTGGTTGAAAATCAATTGACCATACATGTGCAGGTCTATTTTTGGATTCTAAATTCTAAAACATTGATCTCTCTATTCTTATGCCAGTACCACATCAACTTACATGATAACTCTTTTTCAATCATTTTGCATATTACCAGCTATATATTATCATGCATAATAAAAGTTCAATATAGAGAAACATCTTTACTTTTTGTTTCTTGAAAGATTCCATGGCAAGCTTATTCCTTGCTGACTCCATGACATGATGGGAAGTCAAGCTTACAGAGACAAGAGTCCTTTCCTTTGTTTCTCTATTCAAACCGTTAGTCTCTCATTGAATGCCTCTCTCTTGAGTCCCATTTCCATCTAATCTTGGTCACATCATCTTCTTACAGTCTACTATTTCATGCATTAGGTTTTATTAACTCATTGTAATTTGTACAGTCATCTGTAGATGTTATCCATCCTGGGAGGAGAAGAGTCAGTCCAGGCTATAAGCTTTTCTCATTGGAAATGGAGCTAATTCATCATCTTGCAGTTCACAGGTAGATCCTCTTTTGACCTGGCACCTGATTCTTATGTATAACACCTGGGATGATCTTTTCTTGGTACAGTTCCTGCATTCTCAGAAATCACAATTCTCTGTAACTACTTCCCTCTGCTTAAATAGATCAAGATGCACAGGTATATTTTATAGCTTCATACATTTTTTTGGAATAAATATTTTATCCTATTCAAATAAAAAGTTTCAGAAGTGTAGCACTAAAATGTAGTTTATGTTCAGGCAATTTATAAGAGACAATAGTGAAATTAGTTGTTTAAATTTCAAAATATCAAAGCTAATTTTTTGTATGATATGAAGAAGGATTGTGGTACAACATAAAGATTAAATGGTCTTAACTTCTTCGTATAGACAAACGTGAAGTACAGTAAAGGGTAAATTGTATTTAATTTATTAACATTCAAAACCTACTACATTTATTTTACTTCTGAGATGATTAAAAATGATTCTATAATGTTCTCTTTATTTTCTCATTGAGGAAAGGAAAATGAATAATGAATGCCAGATTGATTACTTCATACTCTGCTGCTTAGCTTTCTTAAGATTTTACTTCTATGAAATCAGATAATGTCTGATTTTGATTGTTAAACCAAATATTTTTAATTTTCTAGCTGTTGCACTTCAAAACTTGCCTCTTTGCTTCCCTGCCTTACTGATTTCCTAACTTGAGTGGAAATCCTAAAGAAGCACACTTGCCTAGTAATAAGAATTTTTAATTAAAAGGAATTTTAGGAAATCTTTCTCCTCAGTAGCTCTTATGTCTGTCTGTCTTCTACTTTTCTACTGCTTCTCATTAGCATAGTTTGACATGAAAAAATTAATATCAACCTCTATTAGATCATACTTTAAAGGTGACTAGTTCCTACTGTGTAAGTTTGCTATTGTCATTTTTTAAATCAAATTTTCATTTTATCATTTGCTAAAAATCTCCCACAATTTAGTGGGTTAAAACAACATTTGTTGCATTTATTAATCTGCCATTTGGGAGAAGCTTGGCCAGGACAGCTTGTCACTGTTCCTCTTATCTTCCCTGGGGACAGCTCAAAGACTGGGAAAGTACAATAATCTGAAGGTTTGCTCAGCTGTGTGTCTTGTTGTTAATGCTGGCCATTGCCTGGAACGTTGGCTGTGGCAGGTAGCCAGATCACCTACATTGGAGCTTCTAGGCATTCATAAATGGAACTTGCTTTGAATAAATGGAATATGGTAAGAGTTACACCATGAGATTTGCAGCATTAGCTTAGAAAAGGCTCTCTATCTCAAACTGCTTGCGCTTGGTACCCCCTTCCCCTGTTTTAAGTGAGGATGGTCAGGCCACATACTATTAATTAGCTGTAAGTCACTAAGTTTGGCCCATATTATTTTTTTAATGAGATGAATTTTTTTATATTTTTAGTTGACATGTACATACATGTTTATGGGATATAAAGTAACAGTGATATCTCCTCTATATATGTATACACTGTGTAATGCTCAAATCAGGATAACTAGTATATTCAATACCTCAAACATTTATTATTTGTTTCTGTTGGGAACATTTCCAATCCTCTCTTCTAGCTTTTTGAAAGCATACCATAAATTATAGCTAACTGTATTCACCCTACAATGCCACAGAACACCAGAACTCATCCTCCTATCTAGGTATTAGCTATTATCAATTTAGTAAATATTGCTGATAAGTATTTTAAGCTTCAGCTTCTCGTTCATGTATTTAAAATTGCTTTCTGAATCACTGACTTAAAACAAAAGGAAACAAATATACAATAATTATGAAGCTTATAATTACTTTAAAATGTACCGTTTTGATTTGTTTTCTTTTTAATTTTAATTTTTGTGGATACACAGTAGGGTTGTGTGTGTGTGTGTGTGTGTGTATACACACATATGGGTTACATGAAATATTTTAATACAGGCATGAGATGCATAATAATCACATTAGGGTAAATGGGGTATTTGTCACCTCAAGCTTTTATCCAATGTGTTACAAAAAATTAATTATACTCTTTTAGTTATTTTTAAATGTCCAATTAAATTGTTTGTTACTGTACTTTTAATTTGTTTAAACACAAGCAGAAACTCAAGGAAACCTATAGCACTTAAGAGAGCATGGTATTGTTTCAATAAATAAGATGGAGCTGATAGTTAAAGATCTGGAATCTGAACTCTCCAAAATGAAAACTGTAGAAGACTTTAATAAAACAGAATTAGAAAAATATAAGCACCTCTATTTAGAGGAATTAAAATTTAGGGATTTGTTGTCAAATGAACTAGTCAGTCAAAATATAATTATAGAAAATAAGCTCATTAATTTACCTCAAAAGATTAATTTTTAGTGAGACAGGGTCACAACATCAGTGGGAAGTGAAAGTTAACTAGATAATATAATTATGGAAACATGGTGTTAGTAAATGAACTGAGCTTTCAAATGTTTGTCCAGGAGAGTTTATGTCTCTTCCACATTTGTTGGTTTTATATGGCTTTTTTATCCCCTTCCGATTCACATCTAGTCAACCTGATCTATTAGTCTTTCAGCTAAGTATTTTTGAAGCATTTAATTCAGACAGTAGTATTGTCATTAAATGGCTTTTCAGCATGTCCCCAAATAGAAATACTAATAAGTTTAACTATTGTTTGGAGGATTAAAATTGAGACCAAAATGGTCAAGTACAATTACTACTACATTTCACTTTCTGGCAGTTGGTAAATTAACTTTCTTTGGTAGTGATCTTGGGAATTATCATTAGACAGCACCCTGAGAAAACACCCTGTATAGTTTTCTCATTCTTTATAAAAACATCCTTGTGAAATGGGGAATTACTAATACAGAGATTAAGGGATGTATAATTCACAAAATGGTTAAAAATAACACTTTTGTTAGCCTGAGGGTGTGTGTGGAAGACAGAAGGACAGGCCCCACCTCCGATGCCTTGGTCACAATGTTAGTAGCTGACTGCCTTTGAAGCTGTTTTAGTTTTTTTTGTCTCCCCTAGGAGTTGTTTGTGGGAATTACTTCTCAGTGTCAAATGCTTAATTGATCCCAAATAATGCGTGAAAATGTACAAGAAATGTTAAATCAAATGCCTGAAAATATATTTGAGGGATAATTTTTTTAAATCTTTAAACTGGTTTAATAAACACATATTTATAGCTTTTTTAGTTTTAGTTTCTTAATTGTATGTATTTAAGAAATACAACATGACGTTTTGATATATTTCTACATAGTGAATAGTCAAGGGAGGCAAAAAAAAACTTCTTGTTAGAAATTCTCCTAAAATATATATGTACTTTTTATTGCTAAAACATGGTTTAGTGGGAAATGTTATTTATTCTTATAGAAGTGTTTTCTTTTTAAACGCAAGTCCTTTTTTGTATTTTACATAAGCTCTAGGGTACATATGCACAACGTGCAGGTTTGTTACATATGTGTACATGTGCCATATTGCTGTGCTGCACCTGTTAACTCGTCATTTACATTAGGTATATCTCCTAATGCTATCCCTCCCCCCTTCCCCCGACCCCCCAACAGGCCCCCGTGTGTGATGTTCCCCTTCCTGTGTCCAAGTGTTCTCATTGTTCAGTTCCCACCTATGAGCGAAAACATATGGTGTTTGGTTTTCTGTCCTTGTGACAGTTTTCTCAGAATAATGGTTTCCAGCTGCATCCATGTGCCTACAAAGGACACGAACTCATCCTTTTTCATGGCTGCATAGTATTCCATGGGCAATATGTGCCACATTTTATTAATCCAGTCTATCATTGATGGACATTTGGGTTGGTTCCAAGTCTTTGCTATTGTGAATAGTCCGCAATAAACATACATGTGCATGTGGCTTTACAGCAGCATGATTTATAATCCTTTGGGTATATGCCCAGTAATGGGATGGATGGGTCAAATGGTATTTCTAGTTCTAGATCCTTGAAAAATCGCCACACTGTCTTCCACAATGGTTGAACTAGTTTACACTCCCTCCAACCGTGTAAAAGTGTTCCTATTTCTCCACATCCTCTTCGAGCCTGTTGTTTCTTGACTTTAATGATCATGCATTGTAACTGGTGTGAGATGGTATCTCATTGTGGTTTGACTTGCATTTCTCTGATGGCCAGTGATGATGGGCATTTTTTCATGTGATGTTGGCTGCATAAATGTCTTCTTTTTGAAGTGTCACATTCCATATCCTTTGCCCACTTTTTGATGGGGTTGTTCAATTATTTTCTTGTAAACTTGTTTAAGTTCTTTGTAGGTTCTGAATATTAGCCCTTTGTCAGATGAGTAGTTGCAAAAATTTTCTGCATTCTGTAAGGTTGCCTGTTCCTCTGATGGTAGTTTCTTTTTGCTGTGCAGAAGCTCTTTAGTTTAATGAGATCCCATTTGCCAATTTTGGCTTTTTTGTTGCCGTTAGCTTTTAGTGTTTTAGACATGAAGTCTTTTGCCCATGCCTATGAATGAATTTTACCTAGAGTTTTCCTCTAGGATTTTATGGTATTAGGTCTAACATTTAGAGATCTCTAATCCATCTTGAATCAATTTTCGTATTATAAGAATGAGGAAGGATCCAGTTTCAGCTTTCTACTTATGGCTAACCAATTTTCAGCACCATTTATTAAATAGGGAATCCTTTCCCCATTTCTTGTTTCTCTCAGGTTTGTCAAAGATCAGATGGCTGTAGATGTGGTATTATTTCTGAGGACTCTGTTCCGTTCCATTAGGGTCTATATCTCTGTTTTGGTACCAGTACCATGCTGTTTTGGTTACTGTAGCTTGTAGCCAGATAGTTTGAAGTGGTAGCGTGATGCCTCCAGCTTTGTTCTTTTGACTTAGGATTGTCTTGGCGATGTGGGCTCTTTTTTTTGGTTCCATATGAACTTCGTAAGTTTTCCATTCTGTGAAGAAAGTCATTGGTAGCTTGATGGGGATGGCATTGTTGAATCTATAAATAATTTGGGCAGTATGGCCATTTTCACAATATTGATTCTTCCTATCCATGAGCATGGTATGTTCTTCCATTTGTTTGTGTCCTCTTTTATTTCATTGAGCAGTGGTTTGTAGTTCTCCTTGAAGAGGTCTTGCACATACCTTGTAAGTTGGATTCCTAGGTGTTTTATTCTCTTTGAAGCAACTGTGAATGGGAGTTCATTCATGATTTGACTCTCTGTTTGTCTGTTATTGGTGTATAAGAATGCTTGTGATTTTTGCACATTGATTTTGTATCCTGAGACTTTGCTGACGTTGCTTATCAGCTTAAGGAGATTTTGGGCTGAGAGGATGGTATTTTCTAAATATACTATCATGTCATCTGCAAATGGGGGCAATTTGTCTTCCTCTTTTCCTAATTGAATACCCATTATTTCTTTCTCTTGCCTGATTGCCCTGGCCAGAACTTCCAACACTATGTTGAACAAGAGTGGTGAGAGAGGGCATCCCTGTCTTCTGCCAGTTTTCAAGGGGAATGCTTCCAGTTTTTGCTCTTTCAGTATGATATTGGCTGTGGGTTTTTCATAAACAGCTCTTATTATTTTTAGATCTGTTCCATCATTACCAAATTTTTTGAGAGTTTTTAGCATGAAGGGCCACTGAATTTTGTCAAAGGCCTTTTCTGCATCTATTGAGATAATCATGTGGCTTTTGTCTTTGGTTCTGTTTATATACTGGATTATATTTATTGATTTGTGTATGTTGAACCAGTCTTGTATCCCAGGGATGAAAATCCCAGTTTTACAACTTGGTTTCACTCTCCCTGTCACTTTCAGGTACACCAATCAGATGTAGATTGTGTCTTTTCACATAGTCCCATATTTCTTGGAGGCTTTATTTGTAAATGCAAGTCCTTTTCTAATTATGTAGGAAATAATAGAATACTAAGCTTTTTCTTTTGCAATCTTCGTAGAACTCATGAGAGATAAGCGGAGACCAGTAAGAAACTTCTTGTGGAGAAACAACAGATGACATCTTTATTCACAACTCATGCTACGAGGCCAGTCCTAGAGTCACCTTGTGTTGGAAATCCTAACAGTTTGTGTCAATAGAAAACTTTAGAAGAAAAATTTATGATTTCTTCCTGAAGCCTATACATAAAATAGCAGTATGAGAAACTACTTGTTCAAGGTTAGTCATATTATCTTTCTTCCTTTGGTTTTCAGATTTCTGATGCAATTCTTGTTTTTAAGTAGGTGAAATACTGAGTTAATTGACTCGTGTGTTAAATAATGGTCAACATTACCTGTGTTAACAAAGAAAGAAAACAGAAATTTTACTAAAAGTCCCTGGGGCTCTCATTTTTATGAAATACCCATTTGTTAACTTCATTCAATAAACTTAAGTAACACATTTTGAATTGCTTTAAAAACTGCATTTAAGTTACATTTTAGAAAGTGAATATTATTCCCTAGTAACTAAATAGATACTTTGAGATGTTTTGGCTTATTTTCTGATTGGTTTGAGTTTGACTAAGGTTCATAACATTTTATTATTATTATTATTATTATTATTATTATACTTTAAGTTCTGGAGTACATGTATAGCGTGCAGGTTTATTCACATATGCATGCTTGTGCCATGTTGGTGTGCTGCACCCACATCAGCTTTCGTCAGCACCCATCAGCACAAGTCATTTACACCAGGTATAACTCCCAGTGCAGTTACCCCTCCCCCACTCCCCATGATAGGCCCCGATGTGTGATGTTTCCCCTTCCGAGTCCCAGTGATCTCATTGTTCCAGTTCCCACCTATGGTGGGAACGTAATACGGTGTTTAGTTTTCTGTTCTTGTATTGGTTTTGCTGGAATGATGTTTCCAGCTGCATCCATGTCCCTAAAAGGACTTTCGCGCGTATCTTTTTATGTGGCTGCATAGTATTCCATGAATATGTATTGCCCACATTTTCTTAATCCAGTCTGTCACTTGTTGGACATTTGGGTTGATTAGATCTTTGCTATTGTGAATAGTGCATAATAAACATAAGTGTGCGTAATGATAATTTATAGCAGCCTGATTTATAATCCTTTGTGTATATACCCAGTAATGGGATGGCTGGGTCATATGGTACATCTAGTTCTAGATCCTTGAGGAATCATCATACTGTTTTCCATAATGGTTAGACTAGTTTACAATCCACCAACAATTAATAAAATATTCCTATTTCTCCCACATCCTCTCAGCACCTGTTGTTTCCTGACTTTTTTAATGATTGCCATTCAGCAGGTGTGAGATGGGTATCTCTCATTGGTTTTGATTTGCATTTCTCTGATGGCCAGTGGTAGATTAGGCATTTTTTCATGTGTCTACTTGGTGGCTGTATGAATGTCTTCTTTTTGAAATGTCTGTTCATATCCTTTGCCCACTTTTGGTGGGGTTGTTTTGTTTTTGCTTGTAAGTTGTTTTGAGTTCTTTGTAGGTTCTGGATATTAGATGAGTAGATTGCAAAATTTTCTCCCATTCTGTAGGTTACTGTTCCTCGATGGTAGTTTCTTTTGCTGTGCAGAACATAACGTTTTATTGACACCTTACCATCATAGAGTTGTGCACCCCTAATCAGAGGTGAATGTTTGACATCCAAACAGTTAATCACATGTAGATGTTCATTATTTAAAGTAATCTAAAATAAATACATTTATGAAGTAAATAAACATGGAACACTTAAAGGATTCATTTTTGTTTTGTTTTTAAGTTAAAAGTCTTACAATTTTTTTACACAAGACTGGGTCTTTAATTGCCACTATACCTACATTACTTTTTTTCTCAGTTTTTGTAAAGCGTCTATTGCTGTGCAATTTTACAATAGCTTACAAATAGCTAAATCATTCAACTCTTTAAATTTTTAAAATGATGTTCACTTATGTCTGTCTATCACTTGAATTACTGATGACTAATATGGCAATGATATTGAGTCTTTTAATGGCAACTACAACCACACATAAACCATTATCTTCTTTCTACCCAGAATTCCATAAAGCTGTGCAGGGTTCCCATTTACCTTGATGATGTAGCAGACATCTTACAATCCAACTAGGTGATTATACTAATCTTAAGAATCCATTTCTGAAGATCCCAAAATGATGCCAGCAATGACAAGATGTATAAATTGAAGCATTGTTATCTATCTATCTATCTATCTATCTATCTATCTATCTAATCCATCTTTTGACTTGGGGGAAAATTTTAAAACTGTGTGCAGTCATCCTAGCTACTTAGGAGGCTGAGTAGGCAAAATAATCACTTGAGCCCAAGATTTACAGGCTGTAGTGTATCATAATCACAGCTATAAATAGCCAATGCCCTCCAGCCTGGGCAACATAGCCCCTGTTAAATAAATAAATAAATAAATAAATAAATAAATAACAAAAAAAAAAAAACACACACACACACACACTTTTTTGAACTAAAATAAATAGGTAGCAACTAGTTTTCAATGTGTATCACTGTCACTGAAATACCCATTTCAATCAATGCACATTGGCTTATAGTTTTGATGGTGATTTCACAGTCTCTTTAATGCAGAGAAAAGTAGTGTATGCTTATGTTAAATGAAATGTTTTTTCTTTACCTGGCTTCATATTCTAAAAAATTCTAGAGGAGCAAATCTAAACTTTCTCAGACAGCATTGCTGCTAAATAAAGGGGAACAATTAAACGATTGTTTTAATACATAAATTAGATGATCCTAGCTAGCTGAGTTTTTAATTATTTTGATAGCTTAGTTTTATTTTTCTGAAAAAAGAGTGATATGATCAGGGTCTAAGTGCTTCAGGGTCATAAAACTGCACTTCTGGGTACAAAAAGAGGAAGAATGTTAAATACTACTGTGAAGTTTAATCATGATGCACATGTGAAATTTTCTTATCTATTTTTTTTCCAGAATAATCAGCTCATGTATAATTTCATAAGATAATGAAAGCATGTATAAATACAAATGTAGTGCAAGCAAAGATTTTTGAGAAAATATTTTCTCTTAGTTTTAGGGGGCAAAGTGCTATTTATTTTTAGTATTTCCAGATATGTTGAAAGACAGTTCATCTTAAACTTCATTAGTAGTTCCAAAGAGTGCAGGGTTCCTTTGTGGGCAATTGGTTTGCCAAATCATGTTTGACTTAATAATTCTATGAAGATTCAGTGACATGTTTTCATAACTTCTTTAGAATGACCTGAAAAAGTTCTTATGTAATTGTTTACAAAACTCTTAGAGATACAGAAAGAAGGTGCCTACTAGAGTTGCTAAAATTTAATTATTTCTACTAGGAAAACATCTAATAATACTATGAGAGTTGGTACAGATTATCTAAAATAATACAAAAGGTAGGTTTTTGGAGGGAGCATTACAAACAAGAAGATATTTAGACATTTTTGGCTATAATTCTAGAAAGTAAAATGTTAAAATATCTAAATCTAACATAAAATATGTTAAAATCGCATTTAAATTGATACTGAATGTATTTATCTTTTTTATTTGCAATGTTGTAACATTTTGGAATATTGTTAATTTGAAGTTCTATCTTATGCAGTTTTTTTAACTATAAAGAAACCAATTATAATATATCATTTTTGTTGCATGTGATGGAAGTTGTGCTAGATGTCAAAGCCAGTGTTCTCTATGTTGATCTCTTTTGCCAGTTCTTGCACCTGTCACCAACACATTAAGTTTAGCCTTACCACTTAACACTATGATAGCTATCATAGATAACTATGTATACTTTTTCCAAACGTTTACTTTGTTTTTATTTAAATTCTGAGATGCTTTGTTCCATATATGGGAAGGAATTTTATAATTTTATTGGTTCTTTAAAAAATTATATTGTAAAATTCAAAAATTAAAATTAGCTTCAAAAATACATCAGTCATTGGATCCTTTTGCACATACAATGTTTGTCTAATAATTGTAATCTTAAATTTATTCCACATTAATGAAAGATAAGACTTAGCTGGTTTAAAGTTATTTATTTATTTATTTATTGGTTTGAAAGTTGTATAGTACCTGTGTGTCTAAGACAATGTATGGCACCCAGTAGTCACTTGGTACATGTTTTTGAAATGTTTGAGAGAGGAAGACTCATTTCTACATTGATTGGATTTGGACTTCCAGTACATTACTGACTCAAAAAGTTTCTAATAATTTATTTAAGTAACTTTTCTATTTCTCAAATGTTCATTCAGTTTAGCAACTTCTTTTCTAAATGTAGTTATATAGATATGTCCAAGCTAAAACCATATTCCTAAGACTGTAGCTTTTTACATGGTGGAACATTGTGTCACACGTTGGAACTTTGTGTCACATGGTGGAACAGTGTCATATCAGAATGTTGAGTTGCACTTTCCACAGAATGTTGAGTTGCACTTTTTCCCAAACAAATAGTCCTGTTTGCATATCACCAAGGTAGTGCCTGTCTACTCTGAATTTTAACTCTAATCACACTATAATAATGGTTATGGTAATCACTTGTAAGGCAAGTAGAATTTGATAAACTTCTTTATTACGATAGTTTTAGGCTCCATATAATTTCTCCTGTCTCCAATTTTTTATCTACTTAGCCAAATGCAAATTTCTCATTTTATCCTTAAGAGTTGTTTCAGATAATTTCTCAAATTCTTCTAATTCTTCTTTTATTAATTTTTCCCCCACAAGGTCTTTAAATATATGTGTGGCTCTATGCTTAATCCATCAGGTCTTTGGTCAATGAAGTATTCCCCATTTTCTTTCTCTGTGACACAGTGCATGTATTTAATACTCACAAACTAGCAAGTATAATTGCCTTCAGACATTATTGATATTTTGATCTTGAATTGCAGTGGTTTAAATGTGCAAACTTATTTGATTATACTACATGGGAGTGCATAATTACTGTCATAAAACTTGAGTGCTCCTTAAAATAGAGAATGATATTACATTTTAATTTAATTTTACATTTTAATTTAAAAACATGGTTACTTGAAAATATATTAATTATGGAAAAGTATGTGTGTGATGTATATGTATTTATCAAATTGGTCTCAAAAAGACAATACAGCAATATTTTTAAACTTATAATATCAGGTACAATGTAACAGTAGCCTGTCACTAAGTTATTTTTGAAATAGTGAACATTATATTTGTTGGGCTTTACTATTGTGATTGATTTCACTATGTTTTTTTATTTACAATCTTTTTTCCAGCACTTCCTCTTATTAACATGGGGAGTTGTGTTGAAGAATATAAAGTTACAAAGTCAAGGAAGTAGAAAACATTTTTACAAGTATTATGTAGCCATCTTGGTGGGGCTGTGGTGGGGTAGGCTGCAAATGACGCTCCTATTTTTTCTCTCAGTTCAGAATATAGGAATCAGGTGGATAGACATCAACATACCAGCTTTATTGCTGACTCATGACAACTAATGGGAAGACATGATGCAGATGTGCAGCCACAGCGAGCTTCTGAACATGTCTTCTCAGACTAGGCTCTTACACACAGTTGCAAGTGGAAGAAAGAGATACTTGACACTGCCACAGGAGCAGGCAGCTTCCTGCAGAGATGACAGCCAATCCAAACTCATGTCACTGTAGGCAGACACACGTTTGCAAAGAGACTCAAAGCCAAACAAATACACTCAATGTGCTTTGCCCAAATTTACTCATTACATAAATCTTCCCTCCTCCCAAGAGGAAAGTAGAGAAAGCATGAGCCCTCACATGGAAACTTGAAGCCAGGGAAATGAAGGCTCACCAATTATTTGTGCATGGGTTTAAGTTATCCTTGAAATTAAGTTCAGAACTTTCTTTGTATGTACCAATTAATGACAAGAGGTTAGATAGAAGTATGCTAGATGGTGAAGAGAAATCTGTTTTGTGTCTTCAATTTTGCTAAAAATAACCCAGAACATGGATAATTCATTTATTAATTGATTTTGGTAAGTCAAGTCCTATTTGGAGAAAATTAATAGTTTTTCTAAGAATTTTCTCAATATCACCTGGCTTGATAAAGTTTTTCTCCTTTGAGTTCCTATTTTTCGGAGTGTAGCAAACTTATTCTTTACAAATTGATTATGTTGACTGTCACTCAGAGATGTTATGATATTAATTTCTATTGCTTACTTTGTATTCATAATTTTAGAATTCACTATTTAGCTGGACAGCTACTTTTTAACCTATTGCACCTAAACATGTTTGAGCTACAAGACAGTTTTACCATATGCATGCATTTTCTCTGAGTTATATTTTTAAATGTATACATTTCTCCTAAATATGGAGGAAATCACTGGCATCAAATGCCAGTCTCAGACAGAAGACCTAAAGCCCATTTCTGGCCTGGAGCTAATTGGCTTTGTGACCTACGGTAAGACATAAATGCTCTGAGTTTGTGTTGCCTCTTTTGTAAAATGAAGGAGTTTGACTTAATCAGTGACTTTCATAGCTTGAAATTTTTTAGAAGAACAGAAATTGTTTTAAGAAAGTTAGATACAACCATATTATATAAAACAGAACAGGTACAAGAAGAGCTAACTTGCTAAAGAAAGGATGGAGGCTCTGAAGCTGTGACTTCATTATCCCTTAATACTGCTATGTCCTCTGTAGTATCTTAGATTTCTATGGGACAATCAGTTAAAAACTATTGTTTGTGAGTGAGCCTTGCTAATTTCCTAAAAATTGTGGATACATTATTTTCTCCCATGTATAATTTTCTCACCTTCTATTTGAAAAGAAAAAAAGTGTTGTGTCAGTCTGCACCTAGAAGGGAATGTCTCCCAGTTAGATTACTCAAGGGTCAGGGACCCACTTGAGCAGGCAGTCTGCCCATTCTCAGATCTCAACCTCCATGCTGGGAGATCCACTGCTCTCTTCAAAGCTGTCAGACAGGGGCATTTACCTGTGCCAAGGTTTCTGCTGCTTTTTGTTTAGCTATACCCTTTCCCCGGAGGAGGACTCTACAGAGGCAGGCCGGCCTCCTTGAGCTGTGGTGGGCTCCACCCAATTCCAGCTTCCCAGCAGCCTTGTTTACCTACTTAAGCCTCAGCAATGGCAGGCGCCCCTCCCGCAGCCTCCCTGCCAGCTTGCAGTTAGAACTCAGACTGCTGTGCTAGCAATGAGGGAGGCTCCATGGCAGTGGGAACCTCTAGGCCAGGTGTGGGATATAATCTCCTGTTGTGCCGTTTGCTAAGACCCTTGGTAAAGGGCAGTATTGGGGTGGGAGTTACCCGATTTTCCAAGTTTTGTGTGTCTCAATTTCCTTTGGCTAGGAAAAGAAATTCCCTTTCCACTTGCATTTCCCAGGTGAGGCAATGCCTCACGTTGCTTCAGCTCTCAGTGGTCGGGCTGCACCCATGGACCAGCGTCAACTCTCCGACACGGCCCAGTGAGATGAACGCAGTACCTCAGTTGAAAATGCAGAAATCACCTGTCTTCTGTGTCGCCCACGCTGGGAGCTGGAGGATGGAGCTGTTCTTATTTGGCCATCTTGGGTATGCCCCTGAGACAAAGTTTCCAGAGCAACTCACACAGCAACACTCGCCATTCAGCAATATTCTATCTTCTGTAGCCTCCGCTGTTGATACCCAGGCAAACAGGGTCTGGAGTGCACCTCAAGCAAACTCCAACAGACCTACAGCTGAGGGTCCTGACTGTTAGAAGGAAAACTAACAAACAGAAAGGACACCCACACCAAAACCCCATCAGTACATCACCAACATCAAAGACCAAAGGCCGATAAAACCACAAAGATGGGGAAAAAGCAGTGCAGAAAAGCTGGAAATTAAAAAAATCAGAGTGCATCTCCCCCTCCAAAGGAACACAGCTCATCACCAGCAATGGAACAAAGCTGGATGGAGAATGACTTTGACGAGTTGAGAGAAGAAGGCTTCAGTCTATCAAACTTCTCAGAGCTAAAGGAGGAACTACAAAACCAGCACAAAGAAACTAAAAACCTTGAAAAAAGAATGGATGAATGGATAACTAGAATAATCAAGGCAGAGAAGCCCTTAAAAGAACTGATAGAGATGAAAACCATAACACAAGAACTACATTACAAATGCACAGGCTTCAGTAACTGACTCCATCAACTGGAAGAAAGGTATCAGCGATTGAAGATCAAATGAATGAAATGAAGTGAGAAAAGATGTGTAGAGAAAAAAAGAGTAAAAAGAAATGAACAAAGCCTACAAGTAATACGAGATTATGTGAAAAGACCAACTCTACGTCTGATTGGTGTGCCTGAAAGTGACAGGGAAAATGGAACCAGTTGGAAAACACTCTTCAGGATATCATCCAGGAGAACTTCCCCAACCTACTAAGGCAGGCCAACATTCAAATCCAGGAAATACAGAGAACGCCACAAAGATATTCCTTGAGAAGAGCAACTTCAAGACACATAATTGTCAGATTCACCAAAGTTGAAATGAAGGAAAAAATGTTAAGGGCAGCCAGAGAGAAAGGTCAGGTTACCCACAAATGGAAGCCCATCAGACTAGCAGCAGATCTCTCGGCAGAAACTCTCGAAGCCAGAAGAGAGTGGGGGCCAATATTCAACATTCTTAAAGAAAAGAATTTTCAACCCAGAGTTTCATATCCAGCCAAACTAAGTTTCATAAGTGAAGGAGAAATAAAATCCTTTACAGATCAGCAGATGCTTAGAGATTTTGTCACCACCAGGCCTGCCTTACAAGAGACCCTGAAGGAAGCACTAAACATGGAAAGGAACAACTGGTACCAGCCATTGCAAAAACATACCAAAATGTAAAGACCATTGATGCTAGGAAGGCACTGCATCAACTAGCAAGCAAAATAACCAGTTAATATCATAATGACAGGATCAAGTTCATACATAACAATATTAACTTTAATGGAAATGGACTAAATGGTCCAATTAAAAGACACAGACTGGCAAACTGGATAAAGAGTCAAGACCCATCAGTGCACTGTGTTCAGGAGACCCATCTCACATGCACAGACACATATACGCTCAAAATAAAGGGATGGAAGAAGATCTACAAAGCAAATGGAGAACAAAAAAAAGCAGGGGTTGCAATCCTAGTCTCTGATAAAACAGACTTTAAACCATCAAAGATCAAAAAAGACAAAGAAGGCCATTACATAATGGTAAAGGGATCAGTTCAACAGAAAGAGCTAACTATCCTAAATATATATGCGCCCAATACAGGAGCACCCAGATTCATAAAGTAAGTCCTTAGAGACAGAGATTTAGACTCCCATACAATAATAATGGGAGACTTCAACACCCCACTGTCAACATTAGACAGATCAACGAGACAGAAAGTTAACAAGGATATCCAGGAATTGAACTCATCTTTGCACCAAACAAACCTAATAGACGTCTACAGAGCTCTCCACCCCAAATCAACAGAATATACATTCTTCTCAGCACCACATCGCACTTATTCTAAAATTGACCACATAATTGGAAGTGAAGCACTCCTCAGCAAATGTACAAGAACAGAAATTATAACAAACTGTCTCTCAGACCACAGGGCAATCAAACTAGAACTCAGTACTAAGAAACTCAATCAAAACCTTTCAACTACATGGAAACTGAACAACCTGCTCCTGAATGACTACTGGGTACATAACAAAATGAAGGCAGAAATAAAGATGTTCTTTGAACCCAATGAGAACAAAGATACAACATACCAGAATCTCTGGGACACATTTAAAGCAGTGTGTAGAGGGAAATTTATAGCACTAAATGCTCACAAGAGAAAGCTGGAAAGATCTAAAATTGACACTCTAACATCACAATTAAAAGAACTAGAGAAGCAAGAGCAAACACATTCAAAAGCTAGCAGAAGGCAAGAAATAACTAAGATCAGAGCAGAACTGAAGGAGATAGAGACACAAAAAACCCTGCAAAAAATCAATGAATCCAGGAGTTGGTTTTTTGAAAAGATCAACAAAATTGATAGACCGCTAGCAAGACTAATAAAGAAGAAAAGAGAGAAGAATCAAATAGATGCAATAAAAAATGATAAAGGGGATATCACCACCGACCCCACAGAAATACAAACTACCATCAGAGAACACTATAAACACCTCTACGCAAATAAACTAGAAAATCTAGAAGAAATGGATAATTTCCTGGACACTTACACTCTCCCAAGACTAAACCTGGAAGAAGTTGAATCCCTGAATAGTCCAATAGCAGGCTCTGAAATTGAGGCAATAGTTGATAGCCTACCAACCAAAAACAGTCCAGGACCAGATGGATTCACAGCTGAATTCTACCAGAGGTACAAAGAGGAGCTGGTACCATTCCTTCTGAAACTATTCCACTCAATAGAAAAAGAAGGAATTCTCCCTAACTCATTTTATGAGATCAACATCATCCTGATACCAAAGCCTGGCACAGACACAACGAAAAAAGAGAATTTTAGACCAATATCCCTGATTAACATCAATGCAAAAATCCTCAATAAAATACTGGCAAACCGGATCCAGCAGCACATCAAAAAGCTTATCCACCATGATCAAGTGGGCTTCATCCCTGCAATGCAAGGCTGGTTCAACATACGCAAATCAATAAACGTAATCCAGCATATAAACACAACCAAAGACAAAAACCACATGATTATCTCAATAGATGCAGAAAAGGCCTTTGATAAAATTCAACAGCCCTTCATGCTAAAAACTCTCAATAAATTCGGTATTGATGGAACGTATCTCAAAATAATAAGAGTTGTTTATGACCAACCCACAGCCAATATCATACTGAATGGGTAAAAACTGGAAGCATTCCCTTTGAAAACTGGCACAAGACAGGGATGCCCTCTCTCACCACTCCTATTCAACATAGTGCTGGAAGTTCTGGCTAGGGCAATCAGGCAAGAAAAAGAAATCAAGGGTATTCAGTTAGGAAAAGAAGAAGTTAAATTGTCCCTGTTTGCAGATGACATCATTGTGTATTTAGAAAACCCCATCATCTCAGCCCAAAATCCCCTTAAGCTGACAAGCAACTTCAGCAAAGTCTCATGATGCAAAATTAATGTGCAAAGATCACAAGCATTCTTATACACCAGTAACAGACAAACAGAGAGCCAAATCATGAATGAACTTCCATTTACAATTGCTTCAAAGAGAGTAAAATACCTAGGAATTCAACTTACAAGGGATGTAAAGGACATCTCCAAGGAGAACTACAAACCACTGCTCAGTGAAATAAAAGAGGACACAAACAAATGGAAGAACATATCATGCTCATGGATAGGAAGAATCAATATCGTGAAAATGGCCATACTGCCCAAGGTAATTTAAAGATTCAATGCCATCCCCATCAAACTACCGATGAGTTTCTTCACAGAATTGGAAAAAACTGCTTTAAAGTTCATATGAAACCAAAATAGACCCCGCATTGCCAAGACAATCCTAAGTCAAAAGAACAAAGGCTGGAGGCATCACGCTACCTGACTTCAAACTATACTACAAGGCTACAGTAACCAAAACAGCATAGTACTGGTACCAAAACAGAGGTATAGACCAATGGAACAGCACAGAGTCCTCAGAAATTATACCACACATCTACAGCCATCTGATCTTGACAAACCTGACAAAAACAAGAAATGGGGAAAGGATTCCCTATTTAATAAATGGTGCTGGGAAAATTGGCTAGCCATAAGTAGAAAGCTGAAACTGGATCCTTTCCTTACTCCTTATACAAAAATTAATTCAAGATGGATTAGAGACTTAAATGTTAGACCTAATACCATAAGAACCCTAGAAGAAAACCTAGATAGTACCGTTCAGGACATAGGCATGCGCAAAGACTTCATGTCTAAAACACCAAAGCAATGGCAGCAAAAGCCAAAATTGACAAATGGGATCTCATTAAACTAAAGAGCTTCTGCACAGCAAAAGAAACTACCATCAGAGTGAACAGGCAACCTACAGAATGCGAGAAAATTTTTGCAATCTACTCATCTGACAAAGGTCTAATATCCAGAACCTACAAAGAACTCAAACAAATTTACAAGAAAAATCAAACAACCCCATCAAAAAGTGGGCAAAGGATATGAACAGACACTTCTCAAAAGAAGACATGCATACAACCAACAGACTCATGAAAAAACGCTCATCATCACTGGCCATCAGAGAAATGCAAATCAAAACCACAATGAGATACCATCTCACACCAGTCAGAATGGCAATCATTAAAAAATCAGGAAACAACAGGTGCTGGAGAGGATGTGGAGAAATAGGAACACTTTTACACTGTTGGTGGAATTATAAACTAGTTCAACCATTATGGAAAACAGTATGGCGATTCCTCAAGGATCTAGAACTAGAAGTACCATATGACCCAACCATCCCATTGCTGGGTATATACCCAAAGGATTATAAATCAGGCTACTATAAAGACACATGCACATGTATGTTCATTGTGGCACTCTTCACAATAGCAAAGACTTGGAATCAACCCAAATGTCCATCAGTGACAGACTGGATTAAGAAAATGTGGCACATATACACCATGGAATACTATGCAGCCATAAAAAAGGATGAGTTTGGGTCCTTTGCAGGGACATAGATGCAGCTGGAAACCATCATTCTCAGCAAACTAACGCAAGAAAAAAACTATCCCACCTATGAGTGAGAAATACCGCATGTTCTCACTCATAGGTGGGAACTGAACAATGAGATCACTTGGACTCAGGAAGGGGAACATCACACACCGGGGCCTATTATGGAGAGTGGGGAGGCAGGAGGGATTGCATTGGGAGTTATACCTGATGTAGATGACGAGTTGATGGGTGCTGACGAGTTGATGGGTGCAGCACACCAACATGGCACAAGTATACATATGTAACAAACCTGCATGTTATGCACATATACCCTACAACTTAAAGTATAATAATTTAAAAAAGGGGGAAAAAAGATAATAGCGTTACCTTAGTAGTTTTTTAGTTGAAGTCACGTGAAAATGTACATTTTCATAGTGTTTATTAATGGTAATATAATATTCTTCCAGTACAGCCTCCTTCCTTTATCTGGTGTTGAGTTATTTCCTTTACAAGACCTCTCTAGTGATGTGTATTGTCACATCATTAAATTTACCAGGCATATCTGTAACATTATAGTCACAGATATGTTATGAAGTACAGTCTCTCAAAATATGGGAAAACATGTTTGTCTGAAAATGGTGAAGGCTTTAAGTATCATATTATCATTGGTATTAAAGTGTCCAGTATATACAGTACACAATTTCAGACCTTGTTGGCATACGGCGAGAGAATACCTCTTATACAAAAGATGTAAAGAAGAACACTCCAGATGGAAACACTTGCAATGGAGCTTGAAATACTCCCACACATTTCATTATTAAGTAGAAAACTATAATTAAATGATTCTTAAAACTGATACTAATTTCTGAAAAGACATCAAAGTTATAAATATGCAGCTATTTAATACTTTCCTTCTTTCTAATTCTAGAAAGTTATAAATCAAACTAACTTTGAAAACTGGTTCTAACCTATATTCTTTTTTCAAACAAATTTTCTGAAATCTATGTGTTCATATAAAGAAATATCAATCATAACATAGATCACATGATATTCTTACTTATTCTCTTGCCAGTCCAGTTTTCTCATGACATTATGCTAGTACCACTTTCTTTGCTTGTGTATTTAAGGTTCTGTGCTGAAAAGTTGATAACATATAACATACATTAAAATGTAAATTTTCTGAAGGGGGAGAATGGGACGTTAATTTAAGGAAAAATCTATTGAAGTGAAAAAACTGAACTTTTATAAAGGACAGAGTTTTGCTAAGAATTAGAAAGAAATACATTCACTGCAAAATATGACTTAAATTCTCTAACCTTTGTAGCACTAAGACACAAAATCATAGACCAAAGTTATTTGTAATTTTTTCTAAGATTAACTAAATGGCACTACACATATATAGTCTGTATTATCTAAACCTAAAATAACTCAGTATTTTATGTTATTTATGTGATTGTGTTTTTCTATTTAAGCAATTCTCATGTTCAGTATAGTCTCTGAAAATATTAAAGGGCACAATTCTGTAAGTGATACATCATTGTCAGGATAATTTCTCTTCTTAAAATTAAACATTTTAAATAATATTTGACTTATTTAAAATGTAGCAGGAGTGGCAGAAAATACCACTAGAGCAGGAGAAGGTACATTGCAAGATTTATTAGTTCAATTCAGATTTATTAATTGGTTTCTAAAATAAACTATAAATAGGAAATGTCTACAGTTTGCTTAATTGATAAGTACATCAGTTGGCTATTGTTTGTTTAATAGATAATATGTCAATTATTTTTGTACACACATTTAATGAAAGATATAAACACATACTCATAATGAAGAGTATATTTATGCCTCATTAATTTGACATGTTCCATATCTTTAGAAAAATCTCAAGTAGTCTGCATATCTGTTTTTGGCTCTAAGTCTCTTCTGCCATCCCTATGGAACTTTTAGCCTACACACTGCAGTTGTTTTCAGAAAATAAAGGCATCATTAACTTCTCAGGGTCATAGTCATATATACATTTTTTTTTTTTTAATTTTCGCTAACACAGAGCAGGTTCTCAACTCCTTTTTCCTGAATTCCACTTAGTTTACCATAAAATCTTTTAGGTAAAGAGCATAAATATTTTTCTTTCCAGGTGCTGCTGAACTAGAATTTGTATTTTCTGCAACTGGCTCCTCTAGGATCTACTAATGATTTACATCTAAAAGATGAAGTTAGTAAAGCATCAGAAAAAAAGGTACTAACTTTTATTTTAAAATTATATAATACAAAAAATTATAATATTTTATTACTGGAATGCTTACTGGAAAATTTAATGATTTTCTATTTAATATAAAACACACAAAAATTTTTCTATGTGAGTATCATAGTTCTCACAGACCTTTATTTTATGGTAATATGCATTCGTTCACTTGATCCTTTTCCAACTTGCTTATTCCAGTTCAGGTTTGCAGATGGCAGGAGCCTCTCCTGGCAGTTTTGGGTGCCAGGACAGAAACCTATTACTATAGAGCTTCTTTGTCAATGCTGGTCAATGATCTAACCTAAATTATAAGTATTTGAAAAGGATTAATTGTCCTACATTAAACTTGTAAGCAATGTCATGTACATCATGACATTGCAGGGCCACTAACACACACAACCAGTTAGTCAGACTGGCACCATGCAGATACATCTGTTAATCTCGTGTACAGAGGTTTGGGATGTAGGACAAAAACAGAGTCCCTGAAGAAACCCCATACAGACATAACGAGAACATTTAAACTCCAAACGGAAAGGGGCCTCAGATGAGATTTGTTTTTCATCAATGTTATAATGAAATGACATTATTCAAGGACCTGCTGTACTCACTTATTTGTTCAATACCCTTCTGTGTGACCAGTCTCTTGTGTCCCTGCCCTTAGGCGAGTTCTCACTCCCTCTGGGACTCCAGCATCTTTCATCAGGTTGCCTCTGCTGCTTTCCCTCTGTCTTCACTCCATTCTTTCTCAGACATTTTGTGCCAAGCTGCCCTTTTAGGCAGAAAATTTTTCCTGCTCAGGCGCTGAAAACCCATGCTAGACTGTCCTTCTCCATCCCTGTGTGGATGCCTCCTGACTATTCAGTTTTTGATATTTTATTCTATTTCACCCTCCATTCAGAGGTGCTCTCACTTGATTCTTAACAATGTGCAGGGTGGTGCTCCCACACTTAGGTCTTTCTCATTGTCTCCAGGCCCCAACTCCTTACTCTGGACAACCACAACTTTCTGTTTTATCTCCATGCTCATGAATTAAAATGCTCAGAAAAAGAAGAGAGGAAAAATGCCACATACATTTTATAATCAGCACACAAAGCTCTGCAGAACAAGGATTTTGATTGGAATTGCATTGAGTTAATAATTTGGGAAGAAAAGAGATAATATTTTAATTGCCTTATTAACTTATTAATTTAAAAAATTTCACATAGAGGCCTTGCCTATTTTAATATCTATTCTCGATTATTTGGTATAGTTGATCCTATCACATATTTTATTTTTATATATATTTTTCTTTTTGTTACTTGCTTATAGCAACAAAATTGATATTTTGTGTATTGAACTTGATTAGTTAAGCTGTCTTGCTAAACTCCTTGTTATTTTATTATCTGCATATTGATCTGCACAGTATTTAGGATTTTCTATATACACATATCATCTGTAAATAGTAACAGTCTTCTTTCCAATTCAAGAGTTTTTATTTCTTTTTCTACTGCAAGAATAATGTTGAATAAATGTGGGTATAGTTGGTATCTATGTCTTGTTGAAATTGTAATGAGAAAACAATACATTTCAATCTCTATGTAGATAGTGGGTTTTTGTTTTCATAATAGATATCTTTTAGTTTACTATATTAGTTTTGCAGGACTGCATAACAGATCACCACAAACATAACATCTTAGGACCACAATCATTTATGATATCATGGCTTCTGTGGGTTAGAAGTATGCTCATGTCTTAACTCCTCTGCTCAGTCTTACCTGGCTGTAATCAAGGTGTCAGCTGGGCTGAATTTTCATTTGGAATCTTGGCTGGAAAAGAGTTTGCTTACAAGGTAATTAAGTTTGCTGGCAAAATGTGTGCTTCTGTGACTGAGATCCCAAGCTATCTCCTGACTTTTGGCTAGGTAATCTCAGGTCCTAAATGTTGCCTACAGTTCCTAGAGGCTGGGCACAGTTCTTAGCCATGTGAATTTCCTCAACATGGCTGCTTGCTTCATCAAGTCAGCAAGAATAGCCTGTCATCTCAGGTTGTATATCAGGCTCACTCAGGATAATGTCCCTATTGATGAACCAAAAAGTAACTGATTTTAGAGCTTAATAACATCTGCAAAATTCTGTTCACCAGAGGCAAGTCGTACTCAAGGAAAGAGAAGTGTACAAAGTGAGAACACCAAGGGGCAAAAATCATTGGAGCTCCCATTATAATTGTAGTAACAAAATTATCTTCTAATACTAGTTTTCAAAGTTTCATTGTGAATCAAAGTTCAATCTTACGAAGTACTACTTATTTTGCATCTGTTGAGATGATCACTTAAAAAGCCATTTGTTACTTGTATTAAATTGCATTACATTACTTACTCTTGTTAATCTAACCTTGCATTTGTCAGCTAAACTGAACTTGATTGTGATAATATTTCTTTTTATTCATTGCTACTTTTGGTATGTTAATATTTTGCTTAGGACTCTTTTTAAATCTCTTTTTTAATACGATGATAATAAAGAGAATTTTCAATGCTTTAATTCCATGTACACCCTGCCATTATCCTTAGCAAACTGTTTCTTCATATTTTAATTTTCTTTTAATTCTTAAAAACACTAGGCATTTTCATAGCTTATGCGTGAGACTGTCAATGTTCAAGCAATTCTCCCACTTTGGTCAGGCTATGTAGTCACAGGCTTATTGTTTCTAAGAGCTAGCTTTAGTGCTTGTGGTAGATCTGTTTACCAGGCTCTTTTCAGAAATGAGTGGAAGATATAGAAGCATTAGGGATGGTTCTAGACAAGGATTTTCCTATCTTAGAATTGTCAACATGTTGGATGGGATGATTCTTTGTAAATGGTGTTCCCTTGTACATTGTAGGATGCTTACCAGATCCTCCCCACTAGAGGCTGATAGCACCTCATCATCATAGTCCTCTTCCCTCAGTGATATTAAAAAATGTCTCCAGACATTGCTTAAGTTAATAAATGTCCCCAGAGGCCAGGCACAGTAGCTCACACCTGTGATTTTAGCTCTTTGGGAGGCCGACGTGGGTGGATCACTTGAGGCCAGGAGTTCCTACAGCATTCCTCTGTCAAAAGACAAAATTACAACAACTAAAAATCTAATTGGCTGTTATTAGCCATTCTGGAATTGGTTAACATCTCATTCTATGAAATAGAATGAGTGCTCTTCAAAGAGCTGAGCAGAGGGGTTTAGATTTGTTGGTAGAAAAGGGCTAAAGAAAACAGAAACAGAACAAAAAGCGATTGGTGGTTTCAAAGTGACTTTTCTTAAAGAGGTAAAGCACAGGGGACCCCCTTATCATCCTAGCTCAGGTAAATTCAGTCCCTTCTGGGGCCCAAGTAAACTGACTGCTGTGAATCTCCTATTAAAGAAAAAATGGTCCTGTTTCAAAGTTTGTTTTGACAATGCATCTCTCAGCATGAGTGACTTTATTCTGGCTTGCTCAGGACTGCTGAGGCCAAGTGCAGGAGCTCAGTTCCCAACAATGGCCTCCTGTAAACTCCCTGTAGTTTTGCAAGAGGTGCTTCTCTCATGGGAATGCTTCCTCACCTACATCCCTGTTATCTTCTCAAATTCTGTCAGTACAATACCTTGTATATTAGTAGATACCCTTTGATGCAGGAATCCTTTCTCTTCTTCTTCCCCAGTCTCTCCCTGGTGGGTGGTTTTGCAGAGCCCTGTGTTTTAGCTACCATCTATCTATCTATCTATCTATCTATCTATCTATCTATCTATCTATCTATCTATTGCCCCACTTTCCTCCCTGACTTCTGCAGTAGATGGAGTTCCTAGAGGTCTGGGACCTGCTCCGGTTTCGTCTTTATTCTTGTCTTTGTAAGTCTCTACGTTCCTGGTGCTTATTACAGTATCTGGCCCATAATTCATTTGTAGCAAAATTCCTTAAATTTTATTATAACATCAAGATGGAAAGTTGTAAAATTGTACCTTAGCTAGTGCAAACAGAAAACAAAACAGCACTTCGCCCAGCTAACGGTGGTGTGATTCCACATCAGTCCCCATTTTACACAGGAAGGTAGTTGCTAATTTAACAAGATTTCATGGCCAGTAAAATATTTATGATGCTTTTAGTGTTCAATGCATTTATCTTATAGTTATTATTGTAAAAATTTGTATTTTATTTATTTTCTTTTTTTGGAGAGCGTCTGGGGAGTTGTGAATCATGGAATCTCAGGGTTTGTACTTGGCTAGATTTTAGTGGACACATAGAGAGGAGCAACCTTCACTGGGCTTTGCAGAAGGCAGAGGGTGGGAGGAGGAATAGTATCAGAAAAAAATAACTAATGAATACTTAGGCTTAATACCTGGCTGATGAAATAATCTGTACAACAAACCTCCATGACATGAATTTACCTTTGTAACAAGCCTGCACACATACTCCTCAACTTAAAGTAAAACTAAAAAAAAATAATAATAATCATTTGGTAGAAGGGAATACTGAAGCCATGTGAATCGGAAGGGCCACTCTTAATTACTTATTTTCACCGCTATACCTCCCTTCACTCTGGAAATCTTCTAGAGGTCTTGTACTAAGGAGAGCATGCTCAGGTTTCCCAAGCTCTACAAAATCACCCAGAATGCTGAAGACTTCAACACAAGGGTAAACAGAGTTGATCTCAGAATTGTCACCTCAAAAAGAATTGTCACCTCAAAAAGGCCCTGGCTTCTGCTGTTCAATTCTGGTCATCTGCCTATGAGATATCTGAAGCTTGAAAGAGAACACTTGAAAAGCACTGAGACCATGACTCCCACCCCAGCACACACAGTCAGCCAAGTAGGTTAGAGATTTCTTCTCTGGCAATGAGTTCACAGCACATGGGGTGTATTCTCCAGTTCCAGTGTGTTGACTCCTTCCTGCTTCTCCCCATCAGCTCCTGAGATCAATGGGGCAGCAGCCCCCACCCGGCCCAAGTTCAAGATCCACTGTCAAAGACTTTTTTTAGGTGGTCACGCAGCCCTGTGTGGACACCTGATGGGAGCATGCCTAACTGTTGCTGGGTTTGTCATTTTAAATAAAATATTTCTTTAACTAGTGAGTAAAATTGGCTATATAGGAACTCAGAGATCACATGAGTCACTTTTTTTTTTAATGGAACAGAGAATCAGCAAAGAGACCACAAAAGGTTTAGGTAATTATCAGAAGACTGTGCAGATGCTGAGTTGGGTGTTAAATTTGTCACATAGAGGGGTCTGTCACATAGATGCCCATCACACCTGAAAGTGGCAGCGTGGTTGGGTGACCCTACCCAAAGGAAAGATAGATGTGTTCCTGGCCAGCACAGGGGTGAGATGTGAGCACAGCTGCATGGCCATGCTGCTGTCTTGGGTCTTTGTCAGAGGGGATTCAGAAGTTTAGACAGAGGTCATTGCCCAGATCAGTCCCAGTGCTACGTGATGCTGGTGGTCATGACTTGCAAGGGTGGTTCCTGGACTGTCAGTGAAAATAACACTGAGACCTCTCTAGGTCTCAGTGAGAGAACAGTCTCTGAGGCTTTGGCTTCTGAGCCAGATATTCTTGATGGGCATCCTTCACAGCTGCCCTCTTCTGGGAAGGCTTCCTAGTCACATTCAAGGCTGGGAACAAAGAGAAGAGATCCTTATTGTTTCTATTGTCTCCCATATCTAATGATACTTAAGTGACTAATTTTATTATTCCTTGTTGACTGTGATTCTATTAATGGCAAAATATGACCCATTTTCACTGGATTATTTACAGAAATCCATTTTCTACAGCATTTGAATTCTAAGGCTGTTTTAGGTGAGAAATAAACAAGTAGAGCTAAGAATGCCTGGAAATCTCAGGCACTTTGATTTTTTTTTATTTTTTATTTTTTTTGGAGAGAGATCAGGGATGGTCCAAAATAAATATTTAAAATAGAGGATATTCCATTGTGTTATAATAACATTTTTCATAATTTTTTGTTGTTTCATCACTACTGAGGATCAAACTATATAATTCCCAGAACAACTTGTAAATTTTTAAATAAATTTAATCTGGGCTTTAATAGTTCTGTCATTGCAGTGACAAAACTAATAATGAAACTTAAGTGGGGAAATTCAGGGCAGGTGTGGAAAACTGAGTAGATCAAGACTTAAAGGGTAGAAGATGGGGACGTTTAAGAAGGCAGCTGAAAACTAAATTATACAGGTTTTAAGTGTGAGGTTAAGAAATTGGGACTTAATTGCTTGGGCATTGAAGGGTCAAAACAGAATTTAGATTAAAAAAATGCTTATGATCAGACCATTTTGGGGAAATGAATCAAATGTGTCTTTTAACATGAGTGGTAGAAGGAAAACTACTGGCAGAGATTCTAGAGGAGAGTTTAGGGAGAATTAAACTCAAGAATGGGAATGTGTTTGGAGAGGAGGGAACATGTTTTGAGGGGAGCTTCTTTGTTCATCAAGATTGTGGCATATCTATGACGTAAGAGACTCTGACAGCACAGTGGATATAGATGTTAACACAGCAGACCCTGCCTCTCTTGCCCTCGGAGCTTACCTAAGGTCAGAATTGATGGTCAAAAATTGTGTACATATTGCTTATTTACCAATGTGATGAGTCCTGTGGTCTGTGGGTAGAGCATAATTGTCATTTAAAATAATTCATTCTCCTCACTCTCAAAAAGGCATAGAAACATGGCACCAATTTGAGACAAACTGGGGTTCTGCCAAAGCCAAGGGACCCTTGTCTAACAGAGGGACACCTTCAGGCTTCTTCCCTTTCCCTAAGTGCTGCCTGAAGCTGTCCTTTAGATGCCTGTCCACACCCTGAGCCCCACATGAGTTTTGTTTGACCAAGAACTAAAGTCATGAGAGCGGCTTCATTTCTTCCTTTGATACTGTGTGGATCACGTCACAAAGACAGGAAATTTTACCAGAAAATTTTCTCCACCATCCATGCAGAGAGCCTCAAGTATAAATCAGTAATGTTCATGATGGACAAAGCAACATGATTATTTGGAAGAAATATTTTTGAAAATGTATGGGTACATTGTTCATTTGCTAGAATGCTTCCAATAATTTCACTTTGCTTATTTTAATGTGATTTTGGAGATTTTCAAAGTGGTCCTTTGCTGATGGAGTTTGTGTGAATTCATTTTAAGTTTCAAAATAAATTTTTCCACTCAAGCAATTCAGGGAATCAAATTTGTTTCAACCATCACAGCCATATGCATACTCCCATAGTTGCTCCTAGCCTTTGATCTAAAAACTGATTTGAGGTTAAGACCAGCATGTCACCTTTACAGGAACCCAAGTCCATTAAGAGCCCCAGTGTCAGGCCACATTCAAGTTTTCTCATCATGCATCCAGTCAGCATAGTTGAGCAACCCTCCTTGAAGTGTAATGTGGTTATTGGCAGGAGAATGAAAAATCAGTTTTAATTTTAAATTGTTCTTGTTGAAATTTTAGAGGGAGGTGATGGAAAAGAGAATATACGTACCATTAAAAAATGGCTCCTGAAAACATTTGTTCTTGATTCCCCAGAGTCCATACCATGGAAACAGATTCCTCATCATTTAAGAATACCATATGGTTGCTTATATATGGGCATGAATTAAACAACTGGGTCTTTCAACATTTTTGGAGAAGGCTATTTCACGCTTTTAAAATGAATGTGCTCCTATAAGATCAGGTATGTTTTATGTACTAAAATAACAGTGCACAGGTATAAAATAAAACTTAGCGGTACCTCTCTCTGGTCCTGGCATTGTTGGTTCATATTAGCTTAAACTATTTCTGACCTATACCTTATTACTGTAAACTTGGGTGTTTCATATTATGCAAATCCTAATGACTTGCCTGGTTTCCCATTAAGTTAAATTTGGGCAAGATTGCCAGTGTTCTCTGAGACTGCAACTTTTAAAATTCAATTATTCACTCATGTTTTACAAAGAAAAGAGTATGTTCTTTATGCCAGGGTCTTCCTGGGTTCTTGAACACAGTAGTGTGCATAACAGAGAAATTGCCAACCTCATGGAACTTACACATAGAAAAGGCAAATCTTGAACAAGAAGTGTTACCAAAGCCAAAGGTCAAGGTCAGATGGAATGTATTCCAAGGAAAACTAACCTGGTATTTCATTCAGCTGCACTACCTATGAATGTACACTTATATAAGGCCTGCCTTTTATAAAGCACCCTCTAGTACTTTTGCTACTTATGAGGACTATACTAGTACTTATACTACTCTTTATGGGAGGAAAAAATAAATTTTCTACTCATGAATTCATGGTGTTGGAAGCAGAAAGACTAGTTTTAATTCTAGTACAGGCACTATAGGTATGAGCAAGTTAAGTTCTAAATGTTTGTAAATTAGAAACTTAGAATACGTCTTCACTCTTGACGTAGTCTAGACGTCACTAGTTGAGGTGCACCTCCTCTGAGTCCCTGGAGTCTTGAGAGACTCATAGAGAGTGAGATGGGGGAGGGAGCTGGCTCAGTTAATGTTCTGGAATGCAGGCTGCTCTGAAACAGTGCTGCTGGAAGTTCTTGAAGCAACAGTGGAGAGCGGAAAAGCAGGATAAACTTGGCATCTGCTTTCCGACCAAAATGTCTTGACAGATGCATTGGTGTCAAGGCAATGATGCCACTTCTAACTTAATTCTCCCTCCTGGGCCCTGTGTGAAGGACATGCCTGAGATGTTCACTTCAGCTGCTCCACTGATTCTTGTTGCATCAAAAACATACATGAAAATTCATTCCATCTGTTTTCATGATTGTTTAACGCTGTCTCTTCTGAAAACTACGCTATTACTTTGTCTTGAAATTATACCTTTGTCAGAGTCATTCCAAATACATTTTGTGGTTTAGCTGGATGGTGACTTAATGTTTTCAATGAGATTTAATGGAAAATAAAAACAAAAATGATGCCGCCTTTATAAATGGCATCAACCTAGCTCTTTGGAATATTGTGAAATTAGTTCCTTGATCATTTTGTCTGGTTAGAAAATGAGATATACTTTTCTTATAAATTGTGGATTTTCCCACAAATATTTTCAAAGAGATTTTTGCAGGCAACATTTTGGGACTGCTACTACTAAGGGAGGACCTGTGTGGTTTCTCCCAGTTGTTCACAGAAGTCTGGCTTAGACTGTTTCCAGACCTCAATTGGCTAATCCCACATTGTATCGATTCCTGGACTCAACCAGGTTTTGCGAATCACAGGAGTCTGGAAGAATAGACTCACTGCGGGTAGACCCTGGAACCATAATATTGAAATGCCTCTAAAAGGGTGTGCTGCCTGTCTGGGACAGGGTTTCTATCTCTCTCGTTTTATTACACTTTTCATGTGTATAATAAGCACTGTCATAATATTAGGTTTTACATCACATGCAATCACAGATTATTCTTTTTTTTTTTTTGGAATTGCCGTGCCAGATATGTTTATTAAACTTGGACATCCCACTGGTATCTAAAACTCAACATGTCCAGAACAACAAATATATCTTCATTCTTCCTTAATATTGCAAAATAATTGCAATAATGGCTCTAATTCCTCACTCACTCTTGGTATCTATGTTCTTTTTTTTTTCTTTTTTTTTTTTATTATACTTTAAGTTCTAGGGTACATGTGGATAACGTGCAGGTTTGTTACATATGTATTCTAAATATTATTCAGTATTTTATCAGACCAACCAGATGGGAAATTTATTCTACTTTTTTTTCCTTGTGCAAATCATCCCCTGGATTTTGGGACAGGTAATGCCCTTTTCTCTCAGCTCAGCCCTCACTCAAGAATGGATCTGATCCTGGGTTTGCAAATGGCTCACTGACCTCAGTCTAGTTCTAGTAAATGCCAGCTGTTCTGATGCCATGGTCAGGCTTATCCTTCTTACCTTTTCCCTTGCTCTTTAAGCCTTTGTGTGCTAATGATGGGTATCTGCTAAGAAGAGCTTGGCTCCTTGCTGGTTAAGATAGGAGAACACAGGTTTGGTGAGGTCAGACCTCTCCATATGCACTTTGCATGGATTTCTCTAATAGAGACCTTTTTAGAGCATCACGTATTTGACTCCTGCTGACGTCACCATGGTAGTCTCATCCCATCTTATCAGGTCACCTTTCCACCTCAAGTTCACCTCCATGCCAAACGCAAGCTGATTACCTTTTTGCCTGAAATGGTCCTTTCTCCTCTTAACTGCCTGGTCACTCCAAATACCCATGTCTACTTCCCATACTACTTTTTTCTGAGATAATGCTGTCACCATGGTTTGCACAGATGGTGGATAAATACTGTTCTGAAGGCTGGCTTGGGGAATCCAACTACTTCAGGTTTGGGTTTTTCTACTTTTTGAAATTTATTTGACATTTTAGATATATGACCAAAATGAAGACAACAAAATGACAAGGAAGAGTCTCAGGAGTGGTATAATTGTAACCAAGGGAATAAACTATTTCCAGATGGCATTGGCTTTGACTGGGGCAGAGATATTCTTTCTTAAACTGAAAACTAAAATGCAATGTTGAGTTACTCCTCCAAAACGATGAACTATAATACTAGGTTTATCTTTTTTCATTAAATTGTAATGCTCAAATTACCTTACAAGTAAACATTTTATCGAATGCCAGTATCATGACGAGTTAGGAATTAATGCATTGTCAAACTCTAGAAGCTACAGTTAGAAAACATTCTTTAGATTGATCTGTTTCTGCTGTTCTGCCAAATTGGAAGTATCCTCTTCCATAGTCTTAAGGGCCTTTCCCCATGTGGGTGTTCTCTTCATAGGCTAACATTCACTTCAGTCCTAAAGTGATCAAAGAGTTGTCCCTTGTAAAGGCCATCCAGATTTGTGAATTGCATCACTTTGTGCTAATGCTTCACACTGTTTATAATCCTTTCTTTTGAAAACAATTTTTTAGAGAATGGGGCTGACTCTCTTACCCAGGCTGGAGTGCAGTGGCACAACCATAGCTCACTGTGTCCTTAAACTCTTAGGCTCAAGTTATCCTCCTTTCTGAGCCTCCTGAATACCTGAGACTATAGGTGTACACACTATGCCTGGATTTCTCACGCTTCTTCTCTCTCCTAATTGTGTAGAGGATTACTTCCCACCCTGTTGTCTCCTTAGCCTGACTGGGTGGAAGAGACCTCCCTATGTTAAACATTTCAGAGTGTGTTTTCTGTATTTTTTCCAACCCCTACTTTTTCTTTTTCCTGAGAAAGCGGTTCTCAGCCACTTGATTTTTGCCCCCTGGGGGACATCTGGCAATGTCTGGAGATATTTTGGGTTGTCCCAATTAGGATGGGTGTCACTGGAATCTAGTGGGTAAAGGCTAGGGGTGCTGCCAAACAGTTTGCAATGCACAAAAGAGCCCCCAAACAAATAATTATCTGAACAGAAGTATCCACAGTGCCAAGACGAAAAAACTATGAACTAATGAAATGGCCACAATCTACTTTAATAAAAGATCAATTCTCAAGGGGCTCCTGCTACTTCATTAAATTGTTCACTTTATGTATTTTCTTATGTGGTGCAGACATTTTGGCATCTGAATCTATTTTTCTGCCTACCACAATTCTCTCCTACAAATTTTCTGTTAGGTGTCAGTTTCTCAAATGAGCAAGCACTTCTTTTTTTTTTTTTAGACGGAGTCTTGCTCTGTTGCCCAGGTTAGAGTGCAGTGGCACGATCTCAGCTCACTGCCAGCTCCACTCCTGGGTTCATGCCATTCTCCTGCCTCAGCCTCCCGAGTAGCTGGGACTACAGGCGCCCACCACCACACCCAGCTAATTTTTTATATTTTTAGTAGAGACGGGTTTCACCATGTTAGCCAGGATGGTCTCAAACTCTTGACCTTGTGATCCACCCGCCTCAGCCTACCAAAGTGCTGGTATTACAGGCGTGAGCCACCGCGCCCAGCTGCAAGCACTTCTTAGTCTAATAATTTCTTTTCTCTGAAGTTGTCTTTTTTAGTCTTTGGAGTCCATTTTTCTAACCCAGTTCATGAATATAAACTCGTTTATAAAATTTACAGTTTTATTTTCCACTAACTAGGTGACCTTGGACATATTTGACTTCTCTTTTCTGTACCTCATCTGGAATATGCACTTAATTACATTGTTTCAAATACTTGTTAAAGTATTAAAGGCACTAATATATGTAAGGTGCTTAAAAATGTGCCTGTCATATATAAGTGCTTATCTAAGATATTTTTTCAACATGGAATGTCTTATAATATCTAATAATTTTGTTTATTATGTGTACATCCATTAAATATGAAACACATTGTCTTTTTACACAAATGTTTTGTATGTTTAATTTCTTTTAGTCCAAGAGTCAACCAGCATTAGAAATATTGGTATTAGAAGGAAACTCAAAAACTTGTTAAACCATAACTGCAAAATTTGATTTTCAGCTTAGTCTCTCACAACTTCTAAATTTTTCATGCAACCAAAGTTTTCTGTAGGCTTCCTTAGGGCAAATGCAAGTGGAGAGCTAAGGCACATGTTTCCACCTTCAAAATAATTTCAACTTCTATCACTTCTCACCATCTCCATCATAGACACTCTGGCCCTGCATTTTCTGAAAGAACTTTCTGTGAAGATAAAAATGTACTGTATCTGTGTTGTCCAATACAATAGCTAGCAACTAGCCACATGTGGCTATTGCATATTTAAAGTGACTGAAGAATCAAAATTTTAACAATAGCTTTATTGAGATACAACATGTAACATACAATTTATCTATTTAAAGTGTACAATTCTATGGTTTTTTTTAACATATTCACAGAATTTTACAACCATTACCACAATCCGTTATAGAACATTTTTATCACCCCTAAAAGAAACCCTATATTCATTAGCAGTCACTCTCTATTTCCCCCCAAGTAGCTCTGGAAACCATTGCTCTGCTTTTTGTCTCTATAGATGTGAACATTTCTGGACATTTAATAGAAATAGAATCATACAATATGTGACCTTTGGTATCAGGCTTCTTCATTTATTTTAGAGTTTTCAAGGTGCAGTCATGTTGTAGCCTGTAGCAGCACTTCATTAATGTTTATTGTCTAATAAGTTTGTATTATATTGATACAACACATTTTGCTTGCCAATTCACAGTTGATGGACATTTGGGTTATGAACAGGCTACTGTGAATAATGAAAAATGCTATGTATTAGTTTAGGCTATTATGAATAATTATGATAATGCTGGTATAACATTTAGGTACAAGGTTTTGTATGTTTCATTCATAAGTTTCATTTCTCTTGGGTATGTACCTAGGATTGGAATTGCTAGGTCAAAAGCTACCTATGCATAACCCTTTCAGTAACCACCTCACAGTTTTCCACAGTGTGTACTGTTTTACTTTCCAACTGGAAATATATGAAAGATGTAATTTCTCTACATACTCACCAACACTTGTTATTATTTGTCCTTTTTTATTATAGGTATTGTATTGGGTGTTAAGTGATGCCTCCTTGTGGTTTTGATGTTGTATTTTCTTGATGGCTAGTGACATTAGGCTTTTCTTCATGCACCTGTTGGACACTTTTATATCTTCTTTACAAAAATGTCTATTTAAATGTCTTGCCTACTTTATAGTTTTTTTTCTTCTTACTGTTGAGTTGTAAAAGTTATTTGTGAATTTTAGATACAGATTTCCAATCAAATATATAATTTGCAAACATTTTCTCCACTTTTCTGGTTTTCCTTTTATTTTCTTTGTTATGTCCTTTGAAGGACAAATGTTTCCAATTTTGATGAAGCCCAGTTCATTTTCTTTTATCACTGTGCTTTTGGTGCCATATCTAAGAAACTCTTGCCAAACCCAAGGCCATAAAGATTTATTGCTATTTTTTATCCTAAGAGTTTTATAGTTTTGCAACTCAGAAACATAAAATCAAATACTGCATGTTCTCACTTAAAAATGGGAAATACATAATGTGTACACATGAACATAGAGTGTAAAATGATAAGACACTGGAAACTCAGAAGGGCAAGAGGGTAGGAAGGGGAAGGGTGATGAGAAATTGTGCACACTGGATAGAGTGTACATTATTCCAGTGATAAACACAATGAAAGCCCAGACTTCACTCTTACCCAATATACCCGTGTAACAAAATTGCATTTGTACTCCTTAAATGTATGCGATTAAAAAATGGTTTTAAAGTTTTGGTTCTATGATTAATGTCATAATGTTTTATTGTGGTAAAAGCATATGTAATAAGCTTTGCCATTTTAACCATTTTAAACATAAAAATTCAGAAGCATTAATTACATTCAGAATGTTGTGCAATCACCACAACTACGTATTTCCAAAAATTTTTATCACCCCAAACTGAAACTGTACTCATTAAGCAATGACTCCTCATTCCCCCTTTCCTCCCAACACCCTGGGAGGAATAATTTTTTATGGCATTTTAATTAATGTAAATGTAAACAACTAAATGCAGCTGGTGGCTATCATATTGGACCTCATAGTTTATTTATTTATTTGTTTGTTTGTTTGTTTGTTATTATACTTTCAGTTCTAGGGTACATGTGCACAATGCGCAGGTTTGTTACATATGTATACATGTGCCATGTTGGTGTGCTGCACCCATTAACTCATCATTTACATTAGGTATATCTCCTAATGCTATCCCTCCCTGTTCTCCCTACCCCACAACAGGCCCCAGTGTGTGATGTTCCCCAGGGAATATCATTAGATCACATTTGTCAATATTGGCTTTTGTTGCCATTGCTTTTGGTGTTTTAGACATGAAGTCCTTGCCCATGTCTATGTCCTAAATGGTATTGCCCAGGTTTTGCTCTAGGGTTTTTATGGTTTTAGGTCTAACATTTAAGTCTCTAATCCACGTTGCATTAATTTTTGTATAAGGTGTAAGGAAGGGATCCAGTTTCAGCTTTCTACATATAGCTAGCCAGTTTTCCCAGCACCATTTATTAAATAGGGAATCCTTTCCCCATTTCTTCTTTTTGTCAGGTTTGTCAAAGACTAGATAATTGTAGATGTGTGGTATTATTTCTGAGGGCTCTATTCTGTTCCATTGGTCTATATCTCTGTTTTGGTACCAGTACCATGCTGTTTTGGTTACTGTAGCCTGTAGTATAGTTTGAAGTCAGGTAGCGTGATGCCTCCAGCTTTGTTGTTTTGGCTTAGGATTGTCTTGGCAAAGCGGGCTCTTTTTTGGTTCCATATGAACTTTAAAGTAGTTTCTTCCAATTCTGTGAAGAAAGTCATTGGTAGCTTAATGGGGATGGCATTGAATCTATAAATTACCTTGGGCAGTATGGCCATTTTCACAATATTGATTCTTTCTATCCGTGAGCATGGAATGTTCTTCCATTTGTTTGTGTCCTCTTTTATTTCATCGAGCAGTGATTTGTAGTTCTCCTTGAAGAGGTCCTTTACATCCCTTCTAAGTTGGATTCCTAGGTATTGTATTCTCTTTGAAACAATTGTGAATGGGAGTTCACTCATGATTTGGCTCTCTGTTTGCCTGTTATTGGTGTATAAGAATGCTTGTGATTTTTGCACATTGATTTTGTTTCGAGACTTTGCTGAAGTTGCTTATCAACTCAAGGAGATTCTGGGCTGAGACGATGGGGTTTTCTAAATATACAATCATGTCTTCTGCAAACAGGTACAATTTGACTTCCTCTTTTCCTAATCGAATGCCCTTTTTTTCTTTCTCCTGCCTGATTGCCCTGGCCAGAACTTCCAACACTGTGTTGAATAGGAATGGTGAGAGAGGGCATCCCTGTCTTGTGCCAGTTTTCAAAGGGAATACTTCCGGGTTTTGCCCATTCAGTATGATATTGGCTGTGGGTTTGTCATAAATAGCTTGTATTATTTTGAGATATGTCCCATCAATATGTAATTTACTGAGAGTTTTTAGCATGAAGCACTGTAGAATTTCGTCAAAGGCCTTTTCTACATCTATTGAGATAATCATGTGGGTTTTTGTATTTGATTCTGTTTATATGCTGGATTATGTTTATTGATTTGTGTATATTGAACCAGCCTTGCATCCCAGGGATGAAGCCCACTTGGTCACGGTGGATACGCTTTTTGAGGTGCTGCTGGATTCAGTTTGCCAGTATTTTATTGAGGATATTTGCTTCGATGTTCTACAAGGATATTGGTCTAAAATTCTCTTTTTTTGTTGTGTCTCTGCCAGGCTTTGGTATCAGGATGATGTTGGCCTCATAAAATGAGTTAGGGAGGATTACGTCAGCCTCATAAAATGAGTTAGGGAGGATTCCCTCTTTTTCTATTGATTGGAATAGTTTCAGAAGGAATGGTACCAACTCCTCCTTGTACCTCTGGTAGAATTTGGCTGTGAATCCATCTGATCCTGGACTTGTTTTGGTTGGTAGGCTATTAATTATTGCCTCAATTTCAGAGCCTGTTATTGGTCTATTCAGGGATTCAACTTTTTCCTGGTTTATTCTTGGGAGAGTGTATGTGTCCAGGAATTTATACATTTCTTCTAGATTTTCTAGTTTATTTGCATAGAGGTGTTTACAGTATTCTTTATGGTAGTTTGTATTTCTGTGGGGTCGGTGGTAATATCTCCTTTATCATTTTTTATTGCATCTATTTGATTCTTCTCTCTTTTCTTCTTTATTAGTCTTGCTAGCAGTGTATCAATTTTGTTGATCTTTTAAAAAAAAACTTGCTCCTGGATTCATTGATTTTTGAAGGATTTTTTTGTGTCTCAAACTCCTTCAGTTCTGCTCTGATCTTAGTTATTTCTTGCCTTCTGCTAGCTTTTGAATGTGTTTGCTCTTTCTTCTCTAGTTCTTTTAATTGTGATGTTAGGGTGTCAATTTTAGACCTTTTTCTGCTTTCTCTTGTGGACAGTTAGTGCTATAAATTTCGTTCTACACACTGCTTCAAATGTGTCCCAGAGATTCTTGTATGTTGTATGTTTGTTCTCATTGGTTTCAAAGAACAGCTCGATTTCTGCTTTCATTTCTTTATGTATCCAATAGTCAATCAAGATCAGGTTGTTCAGTTTCCATGTAGTTGAGCAGTTTTGAGTGAGTTTTTTAATCCTGAGTTCTAGTTTGATTGCACTGTGGTCTGAGAGACAGTTTTTTTAAATAATTTCTGTTCTTTTTCATTTGCTGGGGAGTGCTTTACTTCCAGCTATGTGGCCAATTTTGGAATAAGTGCGATGTGGTGCTGAGAAGAATGTATATTTTGTTGATTTTGGGTAGAGAGTTCTGTAGATGTCTATTAGGTCTGCTTGGTGCAGAGCTGAGTTCAATTCCTGGATATCCTTGTTAACTTTCTATCTCGTTGATCTGTCTAATGTTGACAGTGGGGTGTTAACATCTCCCATTATTATTGTGTGGGAGTCTAAGTATCTTTGTAAGAGATTTTATATTTAGGATAGTTAGCTCTTCTTGTTGAATTGATCTCTTTACCGTTATGTAATGGCCTTCTTTGTTTCTTTTGTTCTTTGTTGGTTTAAAGTCTGTTTTATCAGAGACTAAGATTGCAACCCCCGCCTTTTTTTGTTTTCTGTTTGCTTGGTAGATCTTCCTCCATCCCTTTATTTTGAGCCTATGTGTGTCTTTGCACCTGAGATGGGTCTCTTGAGTGCAGCACACTGATGGGCCGTGACTCTTTATCCAATTTGCCAGTCTGTGTCTTTTAATTGGAGCATTTAGCCCATTTATATTCATGGTTAATATTGTTATGTGTGAATTTGATACTGTCATTATGATGTCAACTGGTTATTTTGCTCGTTAGTTGGTGCAGTTTCTTCCTAGCATCAATGGCCTTTACATTTTGGCATGTTTTTACAGTGGTTGGTACTAGTTGTTCCTTTCCAAGTTTAGTGCTTCCTTCATGAGCTCTTGTAGGGCAGGCCTGGTGGTGACAAAATCTCTCAGTATTTGCTTGTCTGTAAAGGATTTATTTCTCCATAACTTATGAAACTTATTTTGACCGGATGTGAAATTCTGGGTTGAGAATTCTTTTCTTTTCTTTTTTTTTTTTTTTTGAGACGGAGTCTCGCTCTGTCGCCCAGGCTGGAGTGCAGTGGTCGGATCTCAGCTCACTGCAAGCTCCGCCTCCCGGGTTCACGCCATTCTCTGGCCTCAGCCTCCCGAGTAGCTGGGACTACAGGCGCCCGCCACCTCGCCCGGCTAGTTTTTTGTATGTCTTAATAGAGACGGGGTTTCACCGTGTTACCCAGGATGGTCTCGATCTCCTGACCTCGTGATCCGCCCGTCTCAGCCTCCCAAAGTGCTGGGATTACAGGCTTGAGCCACCGCGCCCGGCCAAAATTCTTTTCTTTAAGAATGTTGAATATTGGCCCCCTCTCTCTTCTGGCTTGTAGAGCTTCTGCTGAGAGATCCACTGTGAGTCTGATGGGCTCCCCTTTGTGGGTAACCTGACCTTTCTCTCTGGCTGCCCTTAACATTTTTTCCTTCATTTCAACTTTGGTAAATCTGACAATTATGTGTCTTGAAGTTGCTCTTCTCGAGGAGTATCTTTGTGGCATTGTCTGTATTTCCTGAATATGAATGTTGGCCTGCCTTGCTAGTTTGGGGAAATTCTCCTGGATAATATCCTGCAGAGTGTTTCCAATTTGGTTCCATTCTCTCTGTCACTTTCAGGTACACCAATCAGATGTAGGTTTGGTGTTTTCACATAGTCCCATATTTCTCCGAGGCTTTGTTCATTTCATTTTACTCTTTTTTCTCTAAACTTCTCTTCCTGCTTCATTTCATTCATTTGATCCTCAATCCACTGATACCCTTTCTTCCAGTTGATCGAATTGTTTACTGAAGCTTGTGCATCTGTCGCGTAGTTCTCGTGCCATGATTTTCAGCTCTATCAGGTCATTTAAGAACTTCTCTACATTGGTTGTTCTAGTTAGCTATTTCTCTAATCTTTTTGAAGGTTTTTAGCTTCTTTGCAATGGGTTCGAACTTCCTCGTTTAGCTTGGAGAAGTTTGATCGACTGAAGCCTTCTTCTCTCAACTTGTCAAAGTCATTCTCCGTCCAGCTTTGTGCTGTTGCTGGCGAGGAGCTCTGTTCCTTTGGAGGGGGAGAGGCCTCTGATTTTTAGAGTTTTCAGCTTTTTTGCTCTGTTTTTTCCCCATCTTTGTTGTTTTATCTACCTTTGGTCTTTGATGATGGTGACATACAGATGGGGTTTTGGTGTGGATGTCCTTTCTGTTTTTTATTTTTCCTTCTAACAGTCAGGACCCTCAGCTGCAAGTCTGTTGGAGTTTACTGGAGGTTCACTCCAGACCCTGTTTGCCTGGTATCAGCAGTGGAGGCTGCAGAAGAGTGAATATTGCTGACAAGCAAATGTTGCTGTTTGATCATTCATCTGGAAGCTTCGTGTCAGAGGTGTACCCAGCCATGAGAGGTGTGAGGTGTCAGTCTGCCCCTAGTGGAGGATGTCTCCCAGTTAGGCTACTCAGGGGTCAGGGACCTACTTGAGCAGACAGTCTGTCTGTTCTCAGATCTCAAACTCCATGCTGGGAAAACCACTACTCTCTTCAAAGCTGTCAGATAGGGACATTTACATCTGCAGAGGTTTCTGCTGCCTTTTGTTTGGCTACACCCTGTCCCCAGAAGTGGAGTCTACAGAGGCAGGCAGGCCTCCTTGAGCTGTGGTGGGCTACACCCAGTTCGTACTTCCTGGTTGCTTTGTTTACCTACTCAAGCCTCAGCAATGGTGGGTGCCCCTCTCCCAGACTTGCTGCCACTTGCAGTTAGATCTCAGACTGCTGTGCTAGCAATGAGGGAAGCCTTGTGTGCGTGGGACCCTCTGAGCCAGGCATGGGATACAATCTCCTGGTGTGTCATTTGTTAAGACCCTTGGAAAAGTGCAGTATTAGGGTGGGAGTGACCTGATTTTCCAGGTGCTGTGTGTCACGGTTTCCCTTGGCTAGGAAAGGGAATTCCCTTACCCCTTGCGCTTCCCGAGTGAGGCAATGCCTCACCCTGCTTCAACTCTCACTCAGTGGGCTTCACCCACTGTCCTGGAACCACTGTCTGACATGCCCCAGT
Source organism: Papio anubis (assembly GCF_008728515.1). Classification (NCBI taxonomy): domain Eukaryota; kingdom Metazoa; phylum Chordata; class Mammalia; order Primates; family Cercopithecidae; genus Papio; species Papio anubis. The sequence continues at coordinate 89,364,962 of NC_044986.1, forward strand.
GAGATGAACCCAGTACCTCAGTTGGAAATGTAGAAATTACCTGTCTTCTGTGTCACTCACACTGAATGTTGTAGCCTGGAGCTGTTCCTTTTCAGCCATCTTGGAACTGCCTCTGACCTCACAGTTTTAACACCACCAATATCAACCCCTGGACAGATATAATCATTTCTAAGCTGACTTTGCATTTATTATTATTCTATTTATGGTAATTTATGATTTATTCTCCCATAAAAGCTGGACTATTCCTGTCAGAATGTACCTTATACCATTTCATTCCCAGCTCTGAATCCTCCAGTGGTTACCTATCACAATTAACAAAGAAATCCAAGCTCTTTACCATAGTCTGTGTTTATCTGCTCCTCAGACTGTGTACATTCTCGTTTCCTCCTCTCAGTGCCTGCAGTCTGACTGGTCTTTGCAGTGATCTTTGAGCCCATCAAGTTGTGTCTGTATTCAAACTCTGCAGAGTGTCTCTTCTCTTTGCCTTCTAGACATTCACTTAACTCACTCTGTCATACCATTCTGACCTGCTCAAGTGTCACCTCCTCAAAAACATTGTTCCAGAGCTCCCTATATAAAGTAGCAGTCCCTGTCACCCTGAATGTGATTACCCTATCTTATGTTTCTTTTTGTTATTATGCTTTTTTATTTAGACAGGGTCTCACTCTGTCACCAAGGTTGGAGTGCAGTAGCACAATCATGGATCACTGCAGCCTCAAACTCTGGGGCTCAAGCAGTCCTCCTGCCTCAGCCTCCCAAGTAGCTGGGACCACAGATAGGCACCACCACACTTGGCTAATATATTTCTTCATAGCCCATATTATACCCATCATTTTAGTGTGGAAGTGTTTATGAATGTATGTTCTATCTCTGTCACTACACTGCAAGTTCCATAAAGACAGACCTTCTCTCTCCAGTTCCCATAATAGTACCCAACATAAAATAGGCTGTACATTAACATTATTGAGTACATAATAGAAGAATCTTATTCATTTTAAGGCCATAATCTATGTTAGACTCAAAAAGATAGTCTCCTGGCTGAATGGAAGTGTTTCTTTATTAAAGCATGCCTTTTAAAAAAATTATTGCACGTGGTGGGTAAACTTTTGGATGTTTTGCTGGATTTGTTTTGCCAGTCTTTTATTGAGGATTTTCACATCGATGTTCATCAAGGATATTGGCCTGAAATTTTCTTTTTTGTTGTGTCTCTGGCAGGCTTTGGTATCAGGATGATGCTGGTCTCATAAAATGAGTTAGGGAGGAGTCCCTCTTTTGCTATTCTTTGGAATAATTTCAAAAGGAATGGTACCAGCTCCTCTTTATACCTCCAGTAGAATTCAGCTATGAATCCATCTGGTCCTGGGCTTTTCTTTGGTTGGTAGACTATTAGATTCCGGCTGTATTTTAGAACACGTTATGAATCTATTCAGGGATTTAGCTTCTTCCTGGTTTCATCATGGAAGGGTGTATGTGTCCAGGAATTCATCCATTTCTTCTATGTTTTCAAGTTTATTTGCATAGGGGTGTTTATAGTATTCTCTGATGGTAGTTAGTATTTCTGTGGGATCAGTGATAATACCCCTTTTTCATTTTTTATTGTGTCTATTTGATTCTTATCTCTTTTCTTCTTTATCAGTCTAGATAGTGGTCCATCTATTTTGTGAATCTTCAGAAAACCCAGCTCCTGAATTCATTTATTTTTTTGAAGGGTTTTTTGTGTCTCTATCTCTTTCAGTTCTACTCTGATCTTAGTTATCTCTTGTCTTCTGCTAGCTTTTGCATTTGTTTGCTCTTGCTTGTTTGGTTCTTTTAATTGTGACGTTGGGGTGTTGACTTTAGATCTTTCTCACTTTCTGTTGTGTGCATTTAGTACTGTAAATTTCCCTCTTAACGTGCTTTAGCTGTGTCCCAGAGATTCTGGTACATTGTCTCTTTGTTCTCATTGGTTTCAAAGAACTTCCTTATCACTGCCTTAATTTCGTTATTTACCCAGTAATCACTCAGGAGCAGGTTGTTCAATTTCCGTGTAATTGTGTGGTTTTGAACAAGCTTCTAAATCCTGAGTTCTAATTTGTACATGTACAAATCAGTGCACACCATGGAATACTATACAGCCATAAAAAAGAATGAGTTCATGTCTTTTGCAGGGACATGGATGAAACTGGAAGTCACCATTCTCAGCAAACAAACACAGGAACAGAAAACCAAACACTGTATATTATCACTCATAAATGGGAGTTGAACAATGAGAACACATGGACACAGGGAGGGGAACATCACACACCATGGCTTGTCAGAGGTTGGAGGGGAAAGGGAGGGAGAGGATTACGACAAATACCTAATGTATGTGGGGCTTAAGAGACAGATGACGGGTTGATAGGTGCAGCAAACCATCATGGCACATGTATACCTATGTAACAAACCTGCACATTCTACACATGTATCCCAGAACTTAAAGTAAAATTTTTTTTAAAAGGATCTAAATATCATATACATAAAAAAGATACAAAATGCTTATGAACAGAAAGATTCTATATTGTAAATAAGCCATTTCTACTTATTAAATTGTGGTTGAATGCAATCCTATTCAAAATCCTATCAGGTAATTTGAAAATTGACAAGCTAATTTTAAATTTATTTGAAAACTCAAAAAGCCAAGAAGAACCAAGAAAGTTCTGAAGAAGAACAGAGCTCAATAATGTATATCATCAGATGTTTCAATCTTTATTACAAGTAAAATAAGATAGTATTAGCAGAAGGACATACAAATAGAGAAACCAGAAACAAACTCATATTTATACCATCTCATGATTTATGACAAAGGTGAAATTGCAGTGTAGTGAGGAAACAATAATATTTTCAATAAATGGTAGTAGATCATTTGGATATCAATATGGGGAAGTAAAAAAATTTGAACCCTAACTTACACCATAAATAAAAGTCAATTGTAGGTGGGTCATAAAGCTAAATGTGACAGTTTTAAATATTCCCCCAAATTATTTCAGAACTCAGCCATTATAAATTGATTTTACATTCATATAGTTATCTTCATATTGATCCATAATTCAAATTTAGCAAAAATTTAAAGATGAGTCATAAATGAACACTTGGAAGAAGGTTCAATGTTGACATTTTATAAAAATAGGTTAATAATTTCTTATTCCTTTCTCGTAAAAAACTGGATAAAAATAAATTTTAGTCTTCATAAAAATGTAAATTCCAGTGCAGATCAAGTGTGTGTTTGTTGTTTTGTTGAAAGTGTAACTTTGTTTGCTTCATTTAGAGAGACTATAAGATGAAAAACTGTAACACTATAAACAGAATTAGGCATTAGAATCACACAGATTGCGATTTTGGAATGTCCCTGTGAGTTTATAGATGTTCCTAAAGTTCCATGTTTAATATTCTGAATAAAATAGGTGGCCATGCTCAGGATCTAGGAAGTTAATAGTAGCCTCTTTCTTTTTCAGATACTGTGTTGACCAGTGGTCATGCCACCATCTATTTATTTGTTGGAAATATTGTTCACACAGTAAGTTTGTCTCTATTTACTGAGCCATTCTTAAACAGCTCATGTGTGTCTTGTCCTCTTCTAAACCTTTTATATAAGACCTTCCTTGTTATTATTCCTTATTTTAAATCATCAAAATGTATTTGATAGATCCTTTAAAGGCCTGGATGGTTATGAAATGCTTACATTATTGTTTTTCAAGGTTATATGAAGTTTCTTGACAGGTGATTAGCAGATTTCCCCGTTCTTCAAACGACCATTTCACATCTACCTGCAAAGGAGAACAGCAATCAGAAAGGTGGTGTCTCCCAAATCATCCAAGCTAAGAAAAAGTCTTTCTCTACTATTAATGAGAAGGTCCATCACTAGATTGAGAGTTCTTCTGGAAGTGAATCTGCCTATATGTTCCCTAAAAACAACCCCTAGCGAGTTAGCTACTGAGATGGCTATATTTTCAAACTCGAGCTGCCTTGGTGAAAGCAGCTCTGGAGTGGAGACATGGGATTTCTCATGGAACGTGAAAATAACCCTCTGAAAATAAGGTTTCTTCAAACTCTTCTGTTTTTCCACAGTATGTTCTTGTTACTGATTATCAGAAAGCTGGTTTTGAGACTACAGCTTGGGCTAAAGTAAGTTTTCTCTAGAATTGTTTCTCTATTCAGTATAGACATTTTCATGCTATGATTTAGTTTTAAGCCTAGGGGAAACAATAAACAACATCTGGCTATCTTATTTCAAATTTGGTACATGAAAATTGTGGATTGATCTTTACTGGAGCAAATTTGCAATCCAAATTATCTTGGTGATTTATTTGCTTGGCACCTAATACACCTCTAAGCTGACAACAGTCATCTCATTTCAAATATAAAGCCTCATTGTAAAAACAAAAACCATATACATACACACATATATAGAAAATAAAGAAAGACTTAAAAAAATTAATTTCCGTAATTTTATCATCAAGAGGCAGTCACTAGTAATGTTTTGCTGGAGATCCTTCCAGACATTGTTCTATGTCTGTGTTTGTGTGTATTTTTAAATAGGATGATGCATTAGAGAACACAAGTCTTTGTTATCAAAAAATATTAGATGCAATTTCTATGCCTTAAAATGTAATTCAACAAAATTATTGTTTATGACTAAAGAGTATTAAGTTTTATAGATGTTCTGTCATTTATTTCAGCAGTTTCCTATTTTAGACATTTTTGTTATTCCAGCATTTAAAGATTATAACTAAATCTTTTTTTTTTTTTTTTTTTTTTTTTGAGATGGAGTCTCGCTCTGTCACCTGAGCTGGAGTGCAGTGGTGTGATCCTGGCTCACTGCAAGCTCCGCCTCCTGGGTTCACGCCATTCTCCTGCCCCAGCCTCCCAAGTAGCTGGTACTACAGGCGCCCGCCACCACGCCCGGCTCATTTTTTGTATTTTTAGTAGAGACGGGGTTTCACCGTGGTCTCGATCTCCTGACCTTGTGATCTCCCCGCCTCGGCCTCCCAAAGTGCTGGGATTACAGGCGTGAGCCACCGCGCCCGGCCAACTAAATCTTTGTGCATGTCTTTCATGAAGTGTCATGACCTGCCTGACGTTTAAATGCTCTGCTAAAAAAAAAAAAATGAGTATGAGGTGATAAGTCAATGTGGAATAGGTAATCTCCTAAGATAGCGGTCCCCAACTTTTTGGCACCAGGGACTGGTTTCATGGAAGACAATTATTCCATGGACAAGGGGACTTCCATGAGTCTACTAGGATCTGGTTTCAGGTTGATCCAAGAACATTACGTTTATTATGCACTTTATTTCTATTATATATTACATCGTAATATATAAGAAAATAATTATACACCATAATACAGAATCAGTGGGAGTCCTGAGCTTGTTTTCCTGTAACTAGACAATACCATCTGGGGGTGATGGGAGACAGTGAGAGGTCATGATGCAGTACATTTTCAGAAGGAGCAATCAACCTGGGTCCTTTGCATGCACAGTTCTCAATAGGGTTCATACTCCTGTGAGAATCTAATGCTGCTGCTGATCTGACAGGAGGCAGAGCTTCAGGTGGGAATTCAGTGATAGGGAATGGCTGTAAATACAGATGTAGCTTTGCTTGCTCACCTATTGCACACCTCCTGTTGTGTGGCCTGGTTCCTAACAGGCCATGGTCTGGTACCAGTCCATGGTCTGTGATGTGGGTTGGGGTCCCCTGCCCTAAGAGACAGTGGCAATTAATCCAGGTTAAATGGGATGATGTCTTTAGCCTGGGATGTTAGAGGAGAAGGCAGTGAGAAGTGGTCAGAGTCTGAATTTATTGTATCTTTTTAAAAGCTAACAGAACTTGCACATGGATTAGATTGTGAGTTGTGGAAGAAAGAAAGAAATTAAGGATCATCATATTAAGAGGACAAAGGAGGAAAAATGAACAACTCAGTAGATGCTTAAAGAAACATTGTTAAGAGGCAATATCCATTTCAGATTAAACAACAACAACAACAAAATCTTTGCAAAATGAACAAAACGATTGAAGTCCCAAAATGGTCAATAAAAACATCTTATTGATTGTCCGTTCAGCCACTCTCTTACCAGATTAATGAATCCTTGTAAAAAGCCTTAGGTTGGAGCAAACACTTGCCATGAACTGAGAGAGGCCCACTGTCACTATGCAATAAATTTTAGAGGAAGGCCAGCCATGACAGCAAAAGCATGTTCACCTTCAGAGTACTTTGGGGACACTCATTACTTGAAGTCATTGTTAAAAATTCTGAGACAAGGGAGTTTGGAAGATTGACCTCCCCAGTAAGCTGAGTCATGAAAATCTTCCATAAGGAGAGGTAGCTTGGAAGCAGGGATTCTGTAGCAGGTGGAGTTTGGGTGAATCTGCCGGACCAGCCGAGAAGCCCTGTTTGAGTGACTGTTTTCCTCTGAAGTTCAGTCATCTGGCTGTCTGGGGAAGCATGCTGACCTGTCTGGTATTCTTTGGCATCTACTCAACCATCTGGTCCCCCGTTCTCATTGCCCCAAATATGAGAGGACAGGTCAGTATGCCTGATTAGGAGTTTGCCTTCTGTGTCTTGTGAAAACAATGTTTCTCCATGTGTAGGCAAGCAGGCTCCTGTGTTTTACAACTGTATTGATGTTCAGTAGAAGCTGGTGCTACCTGTTTCTATCAGGATTTATCAGGAGGTAAACCAAATTAAAGCACCTGGAAGATGTCATCCAGTCCACAGAAATGACATTTTAAATTTAAAGTATTATAAAAAGTCAACCTAAATCCCCTTATTAGCCTTGTATGTCTACATTTTCATAATAAATTATGTGTTAATTGCACATGGTACTGATATGTACAGTTTATGGCCCTTTGGAAACTGGAGCTATTTTGAGTTGTTCTTAATCCAGTGATTATATTGGTTACAGTTTTGATGTTGTACTCTGATTAGTAGTTATCCTCTGCTGAGTCACTTATGGAAGTTAAATGTAACAGCTCTATGAACCAGCATCTCTCATTGTTCATCTCTTTGAACTAGAGGCTGAACTTAAAGGTCTTTGTACTAACCTGAATGTCTTTTTATTTTTTTCTTTAATATTACCTTTTTCTAGTGCATGAGATTGAGTCATCAACAGTGACAAACTGGATCATGGAATCTCACAGTATCAAGTTTGGATAGAAAGGAGCCTGGCAATCTTGTGGTCCACAACACCTCAATTTACCAAGGAAGCTGTGCAAGCTCAGGTCTCCAGGTTCATCCCAAAGACCCCATCCTGGGGCTACCCACAGTGTTCCTATCTTTAGACCCCCAAAACAGGCTGCTGGGCCCTGTGCTTTAGGGACCTCTGCACTGGCCCTCCCTCGCTGGGTGTGTTCCTCTGCACAGAGTGAAAAGCTGTGATGCACACAGTCAGTCTTCCCACTTCTAATCTGTTGGGGCAGCTGTTTGCAAGGGATGTGCAGAGAGTAGATTGATGTTTGCACTAGTGTTTCCACCCACATTTAAAGAAGGATGTTCATGCTGGGGCACAGAACCCAGTGGAAAGGGAAGAACAGTGGGTCAGACTTTAATTGGTGTTTCCCACCCAGGAATACATATTTTAAGGGCAGGTCTGTGCATGGCACAGCTGTCTGCTATCTCTGCCTCACTTACTCTGCAGAAGTAAACAAAACCCCCGGGTTGACCCAAGTCTAGACCGTGTCCAGCAGCTGTTTTTTGTGAGGTAGCCCTGAGTAGTGTTGCTTGCCTTTTCACCTGGTGTCTCAATTGGCTAATATCCCAGGGTGCAGAGGACTTCCACTGAGGGTGCTGAGGGGCATGGACCTGTCCTACAGGAGTGGGCATGCTTGCCCTCTATTGCATTTTTGCTTTTTGTAAGAAAAGAGGACAAATGTCTAAAGTGCTTTTCAGTTCTTTTCCAAATTCAGACAATAGAGGAAATTAGAGGGGATTGAATAAACCAAAAGATTGTTGTGTAGCAAAATAAGCATTTGCAACAAAGAAACTTTGTGTGTTTAAAGAAAGCAATTCTATTTTAAAGCAGCATGATTGGGCCCCACAAAACAAAATGTCCGCTACAAGACAACAATCCTTTGGTAAGGTGTTCGGGCTTAGAATATCTGTTTTGTGCTCTCTTCCTTCTGGTTCAGGGTTGATCTGCTATGGTAAATATTTTATTTGGGGAATTTTTTGGTACTGGACAATAAACAGGGCCACAGCTGATTGCCACAGACAATTTTCTAAATTAGAGGATAGTGACAGCTGACGGGATGGGTCACTTGGTTTGTGACTGGCAAACTAAGCCCATTTGTCTAGGTTTCTAGGTTGGCGAATACTCAGAAGTGAAGGGTATGCCAGGAAAAAATTGCTAATTTATAGGCCCAGCACGCTTCTGCTGCACAACTCTGCTATCAAAAAAACTACCTTTTTTTTTTTTTTCCCACAGAGTCTCCCTCTGTTGCCCAGGCTAGAGTGGCGTGCAGTGGCAAGATCTAGGCTCACTGCAACCTCCACCTTCCAGGTTCTAAGCAATTCTTCCGCCTCAGCCTCTGGAGTAGCTGGGATTACAGGTGTGCACCACCATGCCTGGCTAATTTTGTATTTTTAGTAGAGACGGTGTTTGGTGTTTCACCGTGTTGGCTAGGCTGGTCTCAAATTCCTGACCTCAGGTGATCCACCGGCCTCAGCCTCCCAAAGTGCTGGGATTTCAAGTGTTAGCCACCATGCTTTTAAAATTACCATTTGGATAATGCTTCTGGTGATTTTTCTTTTTTTTCTTGAGAATGAGTTTTACTCTTGTTGCCCAGGCTGGAGTGCAATGGCGCAATCTCGGCTTACTGCAACCTCTGCCTCCCGGGTTCGAATGATTCTCCTGCCTCAGCCTCCCAAGTAGCTGGGATTATAGGCATGCACCACCACACTTGGGTAATTGTTTTTATTTAATAGAGACAGGGTTTCACCATGTTAGGCTGATCTCAAACTCCTGACATCAAGTGAGCCACCAACCTTGGCCTCCCAAAGTGCTGGGATTACATGCATGCGCTACCGTGCCTGGCCAGCTTCTGGTGATTTTTATAAACCATTTTTTGTAGTTCACTGAACAGTAGGTTTTTGGCAAATGAACATGGTTATTTGATGCTCTACAATTAAACTACTGTATAACAGCAAATGGCATTTTTCACCCAGAAACCAGAGAGATTTGAAACACAAAACGTTTTATCTATTCATAACTTTTTTTTTTTTTTTTTTTTTGAGATAGAGTTCATTCTTGTTGCCCAGGCTGGAATGCAGCGGTGTGATCTCGGCTCACTGTAACCTCCGCCTCCCAGGTACAAGTGATTCTCCTGCCTCAGCCTCCCAAGTAGTTGGGGTTAAAGGTGCTCACGACCACACCCAGCTAATTTTTGTATTTTTAGTAGAGACGGAGTTTCACCATATTGGCCAGGCTGTTCTCGAACTCCTGTCCTCAAGAGATCCACCCGCCTTGGCCTCCCAAAGTCCTGGGATTACAGGCGTGAGCCACTGTGCCTGGTTCATAACATATTTAACCTTCAAAAAGATGCACTGTTTCTGCTGGGGGTCTCTTTTGCTAATTTGATTAAAGAATTCTTTGTTTTGTCCATGATATTTGGAGTTTTTCTCATGGGGGAGAATGCAGGTTTGCTCTCGATGGTAAAGGAAAGGATGGACTGTAGAATTAGAATTCTTCACTATTAACGTGTCTTTATCTTCTGTAAAGAACCTCATGATTGGTATGTGAAACCCAATCAGACAACTTAGGAAGTTCCAGTTGAAGTTCCTGAAATCAAAGAAGCCATCCACATCCTTCCTCTCTTGAAACTATGCCTCATTTGTGGGATCTTAAAAGGAACCCTGTTTTTCCATTTGTCTCTTCTCAAACTTAGATTTATAGTAAGTTAAAAACTCAGATTGTGTCTATCCTGATTGATGCCAGCCAAACCCTCAGCTATGGAAAATATGTGATAATGTATTTCTGTAGGGGACTATGTGTTTTTTTTTTTTTCTTTTTTCCCCCAGTAACATATCTGTGAGATTTTAGTTTCCCTGTAATGGGCCCCCAGGGCAAAAACTTAAAGGTAGAATATGACTAAATTCTTTTTAGTTCACTGCCTCCCCCAAAGTTACCTGCTGATAGAAAATTGGAGAGATGAGGAAATCTTGATCCAAAATTAGATTTGGAAATGTGTTTATATTTTCTGCATGCTTTTCCCAATGCTTTTGACTTTAGTAGTGGTAGAGGGAATGCCATGTTACTTGACCTCTGTATAAAAGTCAGGAGACCTAGCAGGGTTTATGCACAGGCAGTTATATAACCTTTGGCAAATCCCTTTACCTGCATCAATCTCCCAATCAGCAAATTCAGAATAATACCACTCACCCTAATTACCTTAGAGGGTTGTGGAAAATACCTAACAACCTGTGGAAAATCTAAAACATACATGCTCTTCTTTTTCCTGGAGTGATGAATTATGTTTAAACCTTCATGAATAGAAAAATTGCTGTGATTTAAACTCCAAATTCTTTTGGCCACAGAATTTTAACATTTTATAGGTTCTAAATTGGATGTTTCTCAGCAAGGTCCATTGACCACCTGCATCCAGATAATCTGGATTGCTTGTTAAAATGACAACCCCTCCACCTGCAGGCAATCTCTCTCCCTCTCTCTGTCTCTCTCTCTCTCTCTCTGTGTGTGTCTTTCTCTGTCTCTGTGTCACACACACACACACACACACACACACACACACACACACACACACACAGAATTGGAACCTCTGGGTGTGTCATGCCAGCACCTAAATTTTAATAAATCTTCATGTGACTCTTTCCTTTAAACTTTGAGAACCACTGCTCCAAAACACCTAAAATATTACTACATTGGAATTTTTTAGCTGTTATCAGGTGTTACAGGAGAAGATGGCACACTGAAGATACTCACAGCTGAGAATGTCTCTGGAGGAGGAGAGATTAAGAGTAGGAATCTGCCTGGGGTCGGAAGACGACTTGTTTTCAGGTTAAGGTCTGTGGTCTGGGGCCATGTTTGGTTGCCCCACCATCCATTCTTCTTCATCCTTTATTAATTGTTCCCATATGTGCTGTGACTTTCCCCCTTACTCCTGGGGAAAACTTAATCCCATCCCCTCTTCTGTAGTGATTGGTTCATGATGCCTAGAGACGTGGGGAGACACTTGTCAGGGGCTTCTGAGATAGCAGCAAATGTGCTCGTAAAGGAAATCCATCAAAGGGATAGCTTTCTCATCCGAATGCTGTGGTTGCTGCTGTGATGCTGGGAATGGTTCAGTCAAAGGAGGAAAAACACCCTCAAAATCCTGCTGGTGGCATGAAAGGTAAACTAGAAAGACAGAAAGGCAAACAAAACCAAAAGTGTGTTTTTTATTGCTTTATTATTTGACAAGTAAATAAAACCCGAAATTCTCTGCGTGATTGTTGAGACCCTGTATAAAGCCAGCTTCAAAGCCCAACCCAAATGGGACACTCAGTGAGTCTCTGCTGTGTGTGGCCTGGCATTGTGGGCAGCTCTTGCCAAGGAAACTTCTCTCCACCCAGGTGAGGCTGTCAAGATATTTCCTTAGCTTCACAAGCAAATGGTCAGCCAAGGAAGTAAACCCTTTTTAAGAATGAAATCTTTAGTAAAGCACGTTTAACTGTTTTACTATGCCTAAAGTTACAGATTGGTTTACGAACCTTGTAAAGAATTATTTAGTGTTGCAGTTATCAGGTTTTTAGGCAATAACATCCCAGAAATGCCTAATAATCATATCTTAAGCTTATTTGAATTAATATCTAACACAATATTGCATAGACTCAGTCCAGTTTTTCTCAAGTATCATATTTCAGAAACCTGAGCCCTGTCTGGTGAGGAGCAGTCAGCCTCATCAAGGAGGAAGTCCCATCAGCAGAGGCTTGCCGTTCTGTTTGAAATGACATTGTGGCATATTTTTGTACAGTTTTCTTGAATATTGAAGTCGGCTGAATTATTTGTTGAAGTGCAATTTCCATTCTGGCTCTTAAACTTGTATATTTTGTGGAACAGTCAGACTCACAAGAACTAACATGCTGTGTTTGTGGATAATATTCTTTTTTTTTTTTTTTTTTTTTTTTGAGACAGAGTCTCACTCTGTTGCCCAGGCTGGAGTGCAGTGGCACAATCTGGGTTCACTGCAAGCTCTGCCTCCCAGGTTCACGCCATTCTCCTGCCTCAGCCTTCCAAGTAGCTGGGACTACAGGCACCCACCACGACGCCCAGCTAATTTTTTTGTATTTTTAGTAGAGATGGGGTATCACCATGTTAGCCAGGATGGTCTCAATCTCCTGACCTTGTGATGTGCCCACCTTGGCCTCCCAAAGTGCTGGGATTACAGAAGTGAGCCACTGCGCCTGGCCTTTGGATGATATTCTTATCTGAATACAAAGCACAATGAGATGAGCAAAGTTAACATGGCACAGACTTCCTGGTTTCTCCCATACCTGTGACTCTTATCACCTGCACCTTGGGGTCCCCTATTCATGTGTATTTAGCTCCTTGAAGCCTCCTGATATCAATCCCTGCCTGAGGCAATTTCTAGAACAACAACAACAAAAAATTAAAACTCTAATAAAAAGCCCTCTTCACTGATAATAAAAAAAAAAGTCAGAAACATTGACTTGACTAGTGCTAGCGAGGTGCATTCTCACAGCCTGTAAATATTTGGGTTCTAGAATCAGAAAACTCAGGCATTCATCAGACAACAATTCTGTCACAGAATTGTTTTTGTCATTGTTACTCATAATACCAACTTGTTTTTGGTTTTCTTTTCCTAATTAACAAATGAAAAAGAAAGTATATATATATTTTAAGTTGGAAGTTCCTTAGTTTCAGATTCTTTCTATAGGCAATGGTGGGCACAGCACCCCCCTTTATCACAATTGCCTCTGGATTCTCTTGAATCCTTCTAAATTAAAGTGATCCGAATCTGATTTCTTTCCTATTCAGTTAAAATTATAACTGTGAAAGTAGGGTTTGAACTAAATTAACCTAATGCCTAAATCATTTATGATATTAAGTCTGTTGTCCATATTAGCCAAACTTGTGTTATTTCTCAGCCTCAGCTTTTCAGGTGTATGAAGGAGACAATATCTATCTTTGGATTTTATATGGAAATTAAAGAAAATAAGGCATGTAAATAAGAGTTTATTGTTCATTGAACAATTACTGTGTGTCAGACAGAAATATTTATGAAAATATGCTTTTACTATATGCAATTACTTGCATGATAACTTTAGCATCACCTCATTCAGTAATATGCAACCTCAGGAAACTGAGGCTTAGAGAGAAAGAATCAGCTTTTTGTCTAGGCAGGGAATAGAGTAGCTGGAATTTCCATTGGAGTCAGTTAGACTCCAAGTTGTGAGTCTCCTCACTTGGTGACGCTGGATAGCACCTACAGTGATAATAAACCAGGCATCTAAGAAATTGTTAACATTCCTTAACATTTTGCACTTAATAAAGTGTATTTGAAGTGACTTACCCTGCAATGCAATTTAATTTTTAAAAGATAAATGTAGAGTTAGAAAGAATAAGCAGACTTTGTGTTTGAGCTGCAATCTTGTGTCCATGAGCCCAGTCTTTCCTATGGTAAAGCAGGTTTCAAACAACAGTGTTTATTTTTTATGTACATTATGAAAACTTAAATGATATTTCTGGTTCTAGGTCCTTGAGGAATCGCCACACTATCTTCCACAATGGTTGAACTAATTTACACTTCCACCAACAGTGTAAAAGCATTTCTATTTCTCTACAGCCTCTCCAGAATCTGTTGTTTCCAGACTTTTTTTTTTTTTTGAGACGGAGTCTCGCTCTGTCCCCCAGGCTAGAGTGCAGTGGCCGGATCTCAGCTCACTGCAAGCTCCGCTTCCCGGGTTCACGCCATTCTCCTGCCTCAGCCTCCCGAGTAGCTGGGACTACAGGCGCCCGCCACCTCGCCCGGCTATTTTTTTGTATTTTTTAGTAGAGACGGGGTTTCACCGGGTTAGCTAGGATGGTCTCGGTCTCCTGACCTCGTGATCCGCCCGTCTCGGCCTCCCAAAGTGCTGGGATTACAGGCTTGAGCCACCGCGCCCGGCCGTTTCCAGACTTTTTAATGATCGCCATGCTAACTGGCATGAGGTGGTATCTCATTGTGGTTTTGATTTGCATTTCTCTAATGACCAGTGGTGAAGAGCTTTTTTTCATATGTTTGTTGGATGCATAAACGTCTTCTTTTGAGAAGTGTCTGTTCATATCCTTTGCCCACTTTTTGATGGGCTTATTTGATTTTTTTCTTGTAAATTTGTTTAGGTTATTTGTAGATTCTGGATATTAGATCTTTGTCAGATTGGTAGATTGCAACATTTTTCTCCCATTCTTAGGTTACCTGTTCATTCTGATGATAGTTTCTTTTGCTGTGCAGAAGCTCTTTAATTTAATTAAATCCCATTTGTCAATTTTGGCTTTTGTTGCAATTGCTTTTGGTGTTTTAGTCATGAAGTCTTTGCACATGCCTATCTCCTGAATGGTATTGCCTGGGTTTTTTCTAGGGTTTTTGTAGTTTTAGGTTTTTACATTTAAGTCTTTATTCCATCTTGAGTTAATTTTTTCTACAAGGTGTAAGGAAGGGGTCCAGTTTCTGTTTTCTGCATATGGCTAGCCAGTTTTTCCAGCACCATTTATTAAATAGGGAATCCTTTACCCATTGCTTGTTTTTGCCAGATTTGTCAAAGATCAGATGGTTGTAAATGTGTGGTGTTATTTCGTAGGCCTCTGTTCTGTTCCATTGGTCTATACATCTGTTTTGGTCCCAGTACCATACTGATTATAGTTTGAAGTCAGATAGCGTGATGCCTCCAGCTTTGTTCTTTTTGCTTAGGATTGTCTTGGCTATACAGACACCTTTTTGGTTTCATAGGAAATTTAAAGCAGGCTTATTTTTCTAGTTCTGTGAAGAAAGTCAACGGTAGCTTGATGGAAATAGCATTGTATCGATAAATTACTTTGGACCATATGGCCATTTTCATGATATTGATTCTTCCTATCCATGAGCATGGAATGCTTTTCCATTTGTTTGTGTCCCTTCTTATTTCCTTGAGCAGTGGTTTGTGGTTCTCCTTCAAGAAGTCATTCATATCCCTTGTAAGTTGTATTCCTAGGTATTTTATTCTCTTTTTAGCAATTGTGAATGGGAGTTCACAAATGATTTGGATCTCTGCTTGTCTATTGTTGGCGTATAGGAATGCTCGTGATTTTTGCACATTGATTTTGTATCCTGAGAGTTTGCTGAAATTGCTTATCAGCTTAAGGAGTTTTTGGGCTGAGACTGTGGAGTTTTCTAAATATACAATCATATCTTCTGCAAACAGAGACAATTTGACTTCCTCTCTTCCTATTTGAATATCCTTTATTTCTTTCTATTGCCTGATTGGTCTGGCCAGATCTTCCAATACTGTGTTGAATAGGAGTGGTGAGAGAGGGCATACTTGTCTTGTGCTGGTTTTCAAAGGGAATGCTTCCAGCTTTTACCTGTTCAGTATGATATTGGCCATGTGCTTATCATAAATACCTCTTACTATTTTGAGATAAATTCCATCAATACCTGGTTTATTGAGAGTTTTTAGCATGAAGTGGTGTTGAATTTTATCAAAGGCCTTTTCTGCATCTATTGAGATAATCATGTGGATTTTGTCATTGGTTCTGTTTATGTGATGGATTACATTTATTAATTTGCATAAGTTGAATCAGTCTTGCATCCCAGGGATGAAGCCAACTTGATCGTTGTGGATAAGCTTTTTGATGTACTGCTGGATGCATTTTGCCAGTATTTTATTGAGGATTTTCGTGTCAAAGTTCATCAGCGATGTTGGCCTGAAATTTTCTTTTTTTGTTGTGTCTCTGCCAGGTTTTGGAATCAGGATGACATGATGACACTGGCCTCATAAAATGAGTTAGGGATGTGTCTGTCTTTTTCTGTTGTTTGGAATAGTTTCAGAAGGAATGGTACTGCTGGTAGAAATCAGCTTTGAATCCATCTGGTCCTGGACTTTTTTTTTTGTTGGTAGGCTATTAATTACTACCTCAATTTCGGAAGTTGCTATTGGTCTATTCAGGGATTCGACTTCTTCCTTGTTTAGTCTTGGGAAAGTGTATTTGTCCAGGAATTTACCCATTTCTTCTAGATTTTCTAGTTTATTTGCATAGAGGTGTTTATAGTATTTTCTGATGGTAGTTTGTATTTCTGTGGCATCAGTGGTGATATCCTCTTTATCATTTTTTCTTGTGTCTATTGGTTTCTTCTCTCTTTTTTCATTATTAGTCTGGCTAGTGGTCTATCTATTTTCTTAATCTTTTTATAAAACTGGCTCCTGGATTCATTGATTTTTTTAAGGGGTTTTTTGTGTCTAGATCTCTTTCAGTTCTACTCTGACCTTAGTTATTTCTTGTCTTCTGCTAGCTTTTGAATTTGATTGCTCTTGCTCCTCTAGTTCTTTTAATTGTGATTTCAGAGTGTCAAGTTTAGACCTTTCTCACTTTCTGATGTGGGCATGTAGTGCTATAAACTTCCTTGTAAACACTGCTTTAGCTGTGTCCCAGAGATTCAGATATGTTGTGTGTTTGTTCTCATTGGTTTCAAATAACTTATTTATTTCTGCCTTAATTTCATTTTTTGCCTAGTAGTCATTCAGGAGCAGGTTGTTCAGTTTCCATGTAGTTGTGCAATTTTGAGTGAGTTTCTTAATCTTGAGTTCTAATTTGATTACACTGTGGTCTTAGAGATTGTTTGTTATAATTTTTGTTCTTTTGCATTTGCAGAGGAGTGTTTTACTTCCAATTATGTGGTTGATTTTAGAGTACATGCTATGTGTTCCTGAGAAAAATGTATATTCTGTTGATTTGGGGTGGAGAGGTCTGTAGATGTCTATTAGGTCCACTTGGTCCTGAGCTGAGTTCAAGTCCTGAATATCCTTGTTAATTTTCTGTCTCATTGATCTGTCTGATATTGACAGTTAAAGTTTTCCACTATTATTGTGTGGGAGTCTAAGTCTCTTTGTAGGTCTCTTAGAACTTGCTTTATGAATCTGGGTGCCCCTGCATTGGGTGCATATATATTTAGGATAGCTATCTCTTCTTGTTGCATTGATCCCTTTACCATTATGTAATGCCCTACTCCATCTCTTTTGATCTTTGTTTGTTTAAAGTCTGTTTTATAAGAGACTAGGATTCAGCTCCTGCTTTTTTTTGCTTTCCATTTGCTTGTTAGATCTTCCTCCATCCCTTTATTTTGAATCTATATGTGTCTTTGCACGTGAGATGGGTCTCCTGAATACAGCAAACGGATGGGTCTTGACTCTTTCTCTAGTTTGCCAGTCTATGTCTTTTAATTGGGGCATTTAGCCCATTTACATTTAAGGTTAAACTTGTAATGTGTGAATTTGGTCCTGTCATCATGATGCTAGCTGGTCATTTTGCACATTGGTTGATGCAGTTTCTTCATAGTGTCATTGGTCTTTATATTTTGGTGTATTTTTGCAGCGACTGGTACCAGTTTTCCTTTTCATATTTAGTGCTTCCTTCAGGAGCTCTTGTAAGGCAGGTTGGATGGTAACAAAATCCTGCAGCATTTGCTTGTCTGGAAAGGATTTCATTTCTCTTTCACTTATGAAACTTAGTTTCGCTGGATATGAAATTCTGGGTTGAAAATTCTTTTCTTTAAGAATGTCGAATATTGGCCCCCACTGTCTTCTGGCTTTTAGGGTTTCTGTAGAGTGTCCATTGGTAGTCTGATGGGCTTCCCTTTATAGGTAACCCAACCTTTCTCTCTGGTTGCCCTTAACATTTTTTCCTTCCTTTCAAGCTTGGAGAATCTGAAGATTATGTGTCTTGGGGTTGTTATTCTCAAGGAATACCTTACTGGTATTCTCTGTATTTCTTGAATTTGAATGTTGGCCTGTCTCGCTAGGTTGGGGAAGTTTTCCTAGATAAGATCCTGAAGTGTTTTTTCCAACTTTCTCCCCATCACTTTCAGGGACCCCAATCAATGGTAAGTTTGATCCAGTCCCATATTTCTTGGAAACTTTGTTTGTTCCTTTTCAATCTCGTTTCTCTAATCTTGTCTTCATGTCTTATTTCAGTAAGATGATCTTCAATCTCTGATATCCTTTGTTCTACTTGATAGATTCGGTTATTGATACTTGTGTATGTTTCATGATGTCCTCGTGCTGTGGTTTTCACGATGTTCTCGTGCTGTGTTTTTCAACACCGTCAGCTCGTTTATGTTCTTCTCTAAACTGGTTATCCTAGTTAGCAGTTCCTATAACCTTTTGTCAGAGTTCTTGGCTTCCTTGCATTGGGTTAGAATGTGCTCCTTTAGCTCAGAGGAGTTTGTTATCACCCACCTTCTGGAGTCTACTTCTGTCAATTTGTCAAACTCATTCTCTGTCCAGTTTTGTGCCCTTGCTGGAGAGGAGTCACAAGCATTTGGAGGAGAAGAGGCATTCTGATTTTTGGAATTTTCAGGATTTTTGTGCTGATTTTTCCTCATCTTCATGGGTTTATCTACCTTTGATCTTTGAGGCTGATAACTTTGGAATGGGGTTTCTGTATGGGGGTTCTTTTTGTTGATGTTGATATTATTGTTTTCTGTTTGTTAGTTTTTCTTCTAACAGGACCCTCTTCTGTAGGTCTCCTGCAGTTTGCTGGAGGTCCACTCCAGACCCTATTTGCTTGGATATCACCAGCGGAGACTGCAGAACAGCAAAAATTGCTGCCTACTCCTTCCACTGGAAGCTTCATCCCAGAAGGGCACCAGCCTGATGCCAGCCAGAGCTCTTCTGTATGAGGTGTCTATCAACCCCTGTAGGGAGGTCTCTTGCAGTCAGGAGGCACAGGGGTCAGTGATCTACTTGAGAAGGCAGTCTGTCCCTTAGCAGAGCTCGAGTGCTGTGCTGGTAGAGCCTTTCCTTGTCAGAATTGGCTGCTGTCTTCAGAGCTGCCAAGCAAGAATGCTTAAGACTGCTGAAAGTGTGCCGACAGCTGCTCCCTTCCCTCAGGTGCTGTGTCCCAGTGACATGGGAGTTTTATCTATAAGCTCATGACTAGGGCTGCTGCCTTTCTTTCAGATATGCCCTGCAAGGTGAAGAGGAATGTAGAGAGGCAGTCTGGCCACAGCCACTTGGCCCCCCACTCTTTGTACTTCCTGGGTGAGACAACACTCCATCCTGCTTCTGCTCGCCCTCCATGGGCTGCACCCACTGCTTAACCAGTCCCAATGAGATGAACAGGGTAGCGCAATTGGCAATGCAGAAATCACCCGCCTTCTTCATTGGTCTCACTGGTAGCTGCAGACAAGAGCGATTCCTATTTGGCCATCTTGCCAGCCATTTTATGAACTTTGAGCAACCAGCTGTCATAAGTGTTTGGCATTTATTTGGCTAAAGAGAAATCTAGGTTGCTTTTGTCTGTGCTCCTATGTGAACTTTGAGTCACAATACTTCTGTAATGGTTGTGAGCTGATTTCAATGAAAGATGGAAACTGAAAGAAGGACATATTTAAATGTACAGATACTTTTTAGTGTCCTCAGAAGACAAGCCCTACCACTTTGCTCAGCAGTAGCAAAGACATCTCTTGTGCAGGGTGCAGTGGCATCTTGTCATCTTCTGCTTGCTCTGCATTCATTTTCCTTTCTTCTGATCACAGGCCCTTAATCCCTTGCCCTCTTTTAGAACATGCATTCAAATGGTGCTGGTTCCACCTCTGTGCCACCTCTGGGGTCTGAATCTGTGGCCCAAGACTAGTCAACCAGGTTTTCCATTTGGAAAATGGTGAGAAAAACAGGAGGCAGCTTCTAATCCACAGCCCCTTAGTATTCCATAGGCTTTACATGGTTTTTCTGATTGCTCGTCATAGGGTCAGCTTTACAACGAAAAGGATAGTCAGCTCAGGTACATTGACAACAGCTGACTAGCTGACCCGGAACACTTTTTATGGAGTCCTATTGGGAAAAAGGAGTCAGGCTAGCAGGACCAGGGGAAAGCAAAAAGAGAAAGCAGATAAGTTATAAGTATGCTTTTCTTCATGGTTCAGAACATATAGCCCTCCTGCACCCAACCAGGCACCTGCAAGTTAGGTCACTTGCAACCTTGGTGTTGTCAGTACTGCACAAAGCCCTCTCCAGCACACAGCAGAAGTACTATCCTATAAAATCTCCAGCAAAACTTTGTTTTATTGCAGTTGGCTTCTCTCATGCTGATGTACTGATTGCTTTCTTGCAACATATTTTTATACTTTCTCTAATAAATTTGCCTTTCTTTATTTACAACTGACTTGGTAAATTCTTTTGCTTCTGCACGACCAGCCCAAATGTTTGTTGGGCTTATCTGCAACACTTTTTGTATACCTGGCAAGGATCCATAATATCTAAGCAGGCTCTGTGAGCATCCATCCCGTATGACTCATTTGGATAAAGTTCCAAAGCTTGAAAAACTAATTTATGATGTTGGAGGTCAGGAGAGTGGTTATGCCTGGGTTGAGGGATGATGAGTGAGAAGTGGAAAGGGCATGAGGAGGTAGTTTCTGACTTTTTAAAAATATAAATGCTGTCCACATGTATTCACTTTTAGAAAATGGAACACCATTTGAGATGCACACATTTGATTTGTGCACTTTATGTATGTATATTCTTCTAAAAAGTTTATACTAAAAATAACCCATAAGATTGTAAAAAAAAAAATTGTTTCTCAGCCCAACTTTTATTAATACTAAACTCAGACAAGAGTAGGAAAGAAAGACAACAAATATAAGTACTATATATCTTCCATATGCAGGCCTTGAGACAGAAGTTTGCTTCACATTTGCCCTGTGAGCCCTTTAGGTTATAATCACATCTAAGTTTTGATTTGTTTATTGAGTTAACAAATCAAATGTTTATCCCAGTTTTTTTTTTTTTTAGTTTGTTTTCTTTAACAGATCAATAATAATCATATCAATATGTTTTTGACTCTCGATGGAATATTTTTGAATAAATTTTTCAGTGGGCTGCTTATGTAATAGATAATCAAGAAATTTATTTCAACACACTGACTTGGCAACTACTGCCATTTGGGTGATGTTTGAGGTCATAGAAGAATGCTACCAGCACTACCAGTGGAGATGGACACAAGGAGACAGAAAGAAACAGATCCCAGACCCTAGGGACCACCAGTATTTGCAGAATGGATAAACAGCCTTCTTCCTAACAAAGGAAGCACAGGTCAGCAAGACAGAGTGTCATGATTGCTCTGTAAGAATGCTCGAATATTTCAATCTTCTTTTAACTTTGTAAAAGTGAAATTGCTTTGGTGTGTTGTAAAATTCTGTGTGCAATTTCAGGGTAGGGCCAAAACAGTATTCTGACTGAGAACTTAGTAACACCAGAGTTTATCTCATTAAAGAACTTTATCTAAAAGATGCCTATAAATATTTTGTATAAAATTTCTGCAATTGGCTGACAAAAATACTTTCCTTTTTTTCTCTACCAAGTTCATAAAAAAGCTAAAACCGAAGAGAAAGCAACAAAGTATGGACATTGCCTGCAGTCACTGATCAAGAGAGTCGATGTGGCTGGGAATATGCAATGTTCTCAAATATTTTGCAGCTGGGTTATTCAACCTTACAGTATATAGAAACTTGCAAGTTTTATGGGGTCATTTGTATAGATGAAAATTTTATTGAAATAAGAAACTTTTTTCTTTTATTAATCTAGAAAGACTATTTCTGAAGTTTCCTTTGCTTCTTCACCTAAATACGGCATTTTTTTTCTATGACCTGTCAGTGGCTATGCCAAGAAGCAGTGTAATTTCTACCACATAAGAGAAACATCCTTTTTGCATTCTCCACAAATATTTAAATTTTATTTGTTTACCACCTTCAGAGACAGTAATTTGTTTTACTACTTTTGTTGTTGTTGCTTCAGCCCTGAGCTTTTTCCTCCACATCCTAATACAGATTAATGTCTTTTAGTGGCTGTTAAATTTGTTTGATCATCCTTTGTCATATGTATAATTTAAATGATTAATTAAAATTAATAAAAAGTTAAATCTTTGTGTTGAAAGGATGAAAAATCCCCTAGATGAAACATTGCATGAAAGTGTGCATGAAAAATCCCCTAGTGTTGTTTCTAAATCCCTTACTTTTCTCTATTTGGTGGCTATAGAACTCTTCAAGCAGTAATTTCACCATTCTTAGAAAAAACTTTGAGATGTACTTTCATCATAACCCTGTTCACCCTTGCTTGAGGTCCATTGGTGGATTAGTGTTTTTCTAAAAATGAACCATTATCTGAGGCTTGGTATAGGTTTTTGTGCTCCTTACCTCTTTTCCTGTGGCATGTTGTCTCTGTCACTTCTGCATCTTCCTTCCTAAATGTGTGACTTCTCCTTAACTTTCACGATGGTCGCTCTCCTGGCAGCACTTATTTCTGCCCATTCATTCCTTCTAAAAATTCTTGTCTTTTGCTCCTGAAGCATAATTCTTTTCTAGCTTTCCTTACTGCTATTTCATTAATTTATTCTCTTCTATCGTTCATCTCTTAAATTGGGTTGAATAATTTTCTCTTCAATTTATTTTTATTTTTTAAATTTTTTACTGTCTCTCCAGTTTACATCATATATACCAAGGCTTCAAATCTGGCTGAAAACTAACAAATTCCAAATATATATTGTTGGCACAACAGCTTATAGTTGCCTACAACTCAATTTACTTTGAAAGTAGAGATATATCTTTTTTATCTTTTGTATTTCTTTAAATACCTAATAGAATACTTGGCACACAAATATTAGGTAGAAGAAAACTGTACATCAATTAAATTTTTAAAATAATTTCCATATCAATTTTAGGAATTCATTTTAATGAAATATTTTCCAGTGATTCGCTGGACAAAATGAATGCTGTAGATATTTTTTCACCAGATCTGTATTTGTACTTATGTCCTAATGACCAACAGATCATTCTCACAATTGATCCATTTTTAACTCAAGCCTCTAAGAGACAGAAATCTGTTAGGGATTTAGATGGCATTTTACACAATAATTGTTTTATTTATTCTCGTTGGACATACTGATTTTGACCATAAGTCTGTGGAATAGAAATAACAAAATATTTGGAAATTCTTTGGTTTTTGTTTGTTTGTTTGTTTTCATAGTTACTTCTTTTTTTTTTTTTTTTTTTTTTTTTTGAGATAGTCTTGCTGTGTCACCTAGGCTAGAGTGCAGTGGCGTGATCTCGGTTCACCTCCACCTCCACCTCCCAGGTTCAAGTGATTCTCCTGCCTCAGCCTCCGAGTAGCTTGGATTACAGGTGCTCACCAGCATGCCTGGCCTGTTGGAGACTTGTATAGCTAAAAGTGAATATTCTATAGAGCTAAAGAAAGACCTATGTTTTTAACATTTAAAAACAAAGTTGAATTTAAGTTCTGTGGAAACAGAAGATATTGGTTAAAAATGACATGGTAGATATTATGAAATTTGTTTTAAAGCGTTACTCACAGGTTATGTTATGTCTACCAAATTACAACCTAAAACACATTTTTACAAATCAGCAAAGCTCTGAATTGAGTCTGTGATGACAAAATGGTGCTTACGTTCTGTGATGGGCCATAAGTGCTCTATCAAGCTCTGGATGAGGAAATGAACCTCACATTGCCTTAGAAATATGCCGTGTCTCTTCCTGAGTGGACTTAGTGAAGCCAAAGATGGTCCCTGAGATTTACTTTTGTTTAAAAGAAGTGTGTTTTAATACATGTTATTCATTGCTTTCACACAGTTTTAGAGTGATCTGTGGTTTTCCTCAACACATATTTGATGTTTCTTTAGGGCAAAGTTCTGCCACTCAAAAATGATATGATTGAAAGTGTATTATATTCTGAATGGGGTAGAAATTAAGTTGCTTCTTAGATCTGAGCCACTTGATCCTTGCCTTCATCCCTATTAACTTACAGTATAAAAATATCATTAGTGAACTCTGAGGTGGGTTCGGACTGATGTTGGAGGGAATATACTACAGTTACTGCTTCTGCATTTAAGTTTATGAGTGTTTAACAGGGATGACCAAAGTGTCCCACTCTGGGAAAACAACAACAAACAGGCCAAAGAAGGTTTTCTATTGTCTGATACATTTAAAAAATTCCATCATAATATATTTAACAGATTTGCTGTACTGAATTGCTTTTGTGTGTGTGTATAGTTTGCTTGATTTTGAGGCTTCATAGTCTTTTAAAAAGATGGAGGTATGTGACCTTCAAAGCCTTTTTCTCATTTTTATTAGTAGGTGTTTTCAGCTTGAGTACTTTCCATGCAGAGCCTATCTTGCATACCACCTACTAATCTCTTTGATTATGAGACATTTAATTTGGCTTTACGGGGGGAATTTTCTTGATGCCTGTGAAAAATAGGTTAAAAGACAATGGCAACAACAAATGGAAACTTTCACCTCTCTCTCTCTCTCTTTCTCTCTCTCTCTCTCTCTCACACACACACACACACACACACACACACAAATTTGTCATCTTTCTTTCTTACACCTGTTTCACACAGGTATTCTGGGACACTGTGCATACAGAGGTGTAATGCTCTCTCATTCATGGCTTTGAGCTGCCCCCTGCATCCTTCTCCTCTGTAGTGGCCTATTTGATGATACTGGTGACTGTACGGGGTCACAGGCTGGATCTTACCTTGGTATGAAGCACAGAGATTTTGTTCATGTGTTTATTTTTTTGCATCAATATGAGGACTGAAGGATTTTAGAACTCCTGATGGAAAATATTCTTCAAAGAATATCCAGGGCTGAAAGCATAAAAAGTTAGCACGTAATGTTAAGTGGCTGGTAATATTAGATAGACCCAAGTTTGAGACTGTTTTCATAAAACATACTGGACATATCAATAAAATATGGTTTTAGCGTAAGTCCAGAGAAGTTTATTACTGACAAGCATGGCTGCATGGGTGCATTGGTTCCCAGTCTGAATGCTGGAGCTCCATAGAGCCAGACCAGCTTAAGATGGCCTGCCAGTGTGCCCTGGCAATTCTGTATTAGAGGAGCTATTCTTTCTGCTCCTTGTGGCGTGACATGCCACAACACATGTAACCCCCTTAGCCAGGGTATGTCTGACAAATTGAGGATATAGGGCCTAATTTATTTATAGTTTTGCCAGGAAACACATAAAGGTGTTTGGTATACTGCCCTGAAAATACACTATGGTTATATCAAGAATTACAATAGCAAGGGATTGGGTACTTCCTGCAGATCACGGAGATAATGGAAGCCTCCCAGGGGAGGCACCATCTCAGCAGAGATCTGAGTGAGGAACAGAGCTGGTGCTGCCCATGCCAGGGGAGGCCAAGCTGAGCCAGGGACACAGAATATGGTATGTTCTGAGGACAGGGCCACAGACAACCAGACAGGCAGGAAAGAGCAGGTGGCAGGGAGAGTGGCAGAAAGGAGAGAAGAGGGGTGCACAGCAGCTGGACCATGGAGGTCTTTGTAAAAGAGCAAGAAACTTGACTTTTCCTGGAGATGGGATGGAGAGCCTATGGAGAGCTTTAGCAGGAAAATGACATCCTCTGATGTTCACTTTAAAAGCTGACTTTGACACTCTGTAGGAAATAGATGGTACAGGGGAAGGAGTGGAGGCAGGGAGGCCAGGTGACTGGTGAAGACTTGCATTTGGGAGTTAGGTGGATATGAGGAACATGCCTGTGTTTAGGGTGATAGCACCTGTGGGACTGGAGTAGAAGCTGTCAACTGAAGAATCATGAAGTTCAAAATTTGGAAAGAGCTCTATTTCTCATGAAGGGTTACAGACTGAAGGCTGGCCATCCTGCTCGCTGGGAGGCATAGGTGAGAGGAAGCACTTGGAGAGAATGGAAGGCAAGACAGAAATGCATGCTGAGTGGGGTGGCCAAGTACACAAATTTAATGAGCTATAGGAGGAGTTACAAATATTTATGAGAGGAGGAACCTGTTCGGGAACAATTCTTAACGCCTCTTCATGAATTGCGTGTTTTAAAAAATAGCAGCATTAGTGAGATCTGAGGTGGAGTTTTCACCCCTCTGACATCAAAAGGTAAAGTGAAGGACACCAAAACCCTCACTGCATCCTTTGAGAGTCAGCCAAAACATATCCAGAGATGGTGGTCACTGTTTAGAAAGAAATGCATTGTGTGACTGGTGAGCTGTCACTTGGAAGCAGTGAAGAGGAAGGGGAGTCTGATAGCAGCCTCAGATGATTGGCTAAAAATGACAAAGAAACAAGTCATCTATTTCTTGTTTTCCAGACCTGGTCTCTGCTTTCTCCTTAGGAAGAATTTTGGCTAAGGGTTGATAAGGAAGTGCCCAGACCAGCTCAGTTGTGGAGATCCCAACCCAGCAGCACTAGAGGAATTAAAGGCACACACATAGAAATACAGAGTGTGGAGTGGGAAATCAAGTACCTCACAGCCTTCAGAGCTGAGAACCACGAACGGAGATTTACCCACATATTCACTGACAGCAAGCCAGTCATAAGCATTGTTTCTATAGATTATAGATTAACTAAAAGTATTCCTTATGTGAAATAAAGGGATGGGCTGAAGTAAAGGCATGGGTCTGGCTAGTTATCTGCAGTATGAACATGTCCTTAAGGCACAGATCGCTCATGCTATTGTTTGTAGTTTAAGAACGCCTTAAGCGGTTTTCCATCCTGGGTGGGCCAGGTGTTCCTTGCCCTCATTCTGGTAAACTGACAACCGTCCAGCCTGGGCATCAAGGCCATCACGAGCATGTCACATGCTGCAGAGATTTTGTTTATGGCCAGTTTTGGGGCCAGTTTATGGCCAGATTTGGGGGCCCGTTCCCAACAAGGAGGGAACATGCTGAGGCACGCTTGACCTCCCATCTGACATGGCCAATAACTCAGTTTTTAAGGTTTCTCTGGAATCCCTTGGCCAAGAGAGGGGTATTTTCAGTTGACTAGGGGACTTAAGATTTTATTTGTATTTCTCAAATGTTAGGGAAAGAGAAGAATCAAAGACATCTGCTAGAGTTTTGCCTAAGAAAGAAGCTAGGGAGGTAGTAGAGCTGTTGGCCAAGATGGAAATCACTTAGAAAGAAGGGGGCTTGTGGGGGAACACCTCCATTCTAACCATATCAGTTGCTAATGTAGGTAACATCAAGAAGTAGCAGAGCACCCATAAGTGTCTTCATAGTGTTTGGATCATTATGGGATAAAATACTATGTGTTTGGTGTAAGAGAGGCCAGGGGGTGGTATAGTTAGTGCTGAAAGTTGGACTGTGGGGTGGCTTCATTGCTCTAGTGAGGAAGGAGGAGCTGATGGGAAACAGGTGGAAGAGGCAAAGCGACTGGATAGGTTTGTGTAAGTACACTCCAGGATGTTCTCACAATAATAAAATCCCCTAAGGATGCATTTCTCAAAATGCATCTCCATTGTTAAGTGCTATGCCTCTGTATTTTGTACACTGCTGATCCCCTCTGGCATGATTTGAAGACTAATTTTATTTTTACTTCATAGGTATCAAACCTAATAGCACTTGTTCTACTAAGGAATAGTGAGGAACCATGAAATCCAGTAAAATGTGATGGACTGTTTAGATTCCCAATCTTCTATTTATGAATGAGCTCTGTGTTGCTTATTAACTGAGCACCAAGATACAGTAGCTTTTGCTTTACTGAGTAGTGATGCATGACTAGTTGCTAACATAGCACAGCTGCAGTGTGCTGGAGGAATAGCAACATTCCTTGAAAACAGTCCAGTTATTACACTTATCATTTTAAACTGTTACATTTTAAGCAAAATAGAAAAAGACAGTAGTTGGGAATATAGTAAAATAATTAATGTGTTTGAGATAAAGTCAGACTAGGATTGCTGGGCTAAAAATTGAAACTAATACAAATTGTAAGACTTGCCATTGATGAAAATAAAAGTTATTAAACTGATAGCAAGTCATAATATAGAAAATATTAGTAAATTATGAAGTAGAAATTAAAGCCATTGTCTACTAAGCATATATATAGGCCTGCAGGAGGATGACTTGCTTGAGCCCAGGAGTTCTGGGCTGTAGAAGGTGATGCTGAAAGGTTATTCGTGCTAAGCTCAACATCAATATGGTGACCTCCTGGGAGTAGGGAACCACCAGGGTGCCTAACCAGGGGTGAACAAGCTCAGGTCAGAAACAAATCAGATCAAAACTCCTGCACTGATCAGTAGTGATCTCACACCTGTGAATAGCCACTTCCCTGAGCCTGGGCAATATAGCCAAAGTCTGTCTCTCATAAAAATTTTATTAAAAAATATTTTATATATATATGTGTATATATGTGTGTGTATATATATATATAAATGTGTGTGTGTGTGTGTGTGTGTATATATATATATAAAACCATGAAACAGTCACAGACTCTAGCATTGGAGAGACCTGGATTCAAATCTTGCCTCGGCCCTTTACTATATGACATTGGATTGATACCATGAGCCTTATTTGCTTTATTTGCTTCATCTGTGAAATGGGAATAATTAGTATCTCTATCACAAGGGTTTTGAAATAATATATGTGGGAGTACCCAGGAAGAGGTGTGGATAGAAGAGAGTAGAAACTGAAACCAAGACCCATCTCTCACTTATGCCCAGGGGCAGTGGGTCATTGATGAAAGTAGGAAGTACTAGGGAAAAGGGAGAAAGTGAGGGTTGATTACAGACTACATTTGTATGTGTTTATGATTGGGAAAACTTTTGTTGGAAGTTTGGAGTGATTGCAGGGTGTGCTGGTGAATCCTCCTGTGCATCCAGAAGCGTGTATGTATAAATGAATCACTACTCTAGGATACACATCCCATTCTGGCAAACATGTAGAGCCTGTGCCTATCAGTAGCCTTTGGGGACTGTGCTTTCTTCATATTTGTTTCTCTGAGAAGTAATCAAGAGGTTGACATGCAATAAGTATTCAAAAACTGCTGGTGGAAGGAAGGCATGGTAGTGGTGGTTGTAACATTATTCATTTTTTTTTTGAATGGATCATTGCTGATTTATTGGTATCATGCAAGGAAAAGCACATATGTATCCATTGCTAAGGTGCTCCAGTATGACTGAGAACCTAACCTTACCTGAAGATCTGACTGAGGATGTAAAACCCTAAATCAAAGCTCACAATATAAAATTTTCTTTCCTTGAAATGAACTGCCCTAAAATGTTTGCCCATAGAGATCTAAGAAACATATTTTCAGGAAAATTGGTGCTTATCTGGACACTCGGGTGCATTTGTCACTGATTTCTAAGGCTGCTGATTTATGATATCTTTTTTTCATTTTTA
Organism: Papio anubis; assembly: GCF_008728515.1. Taxonomy (NCBI): domain Eukaryota; kingdom Metazoa; phylum Chordata; class Mammalia; order Primates; family Cercopithecidae; genus Papio; species Papio anubis. The sequence goes on from NC_044986.1 coordinate 89,394,335, forward strand.
ATTATACTTTAAGTTCTAGGGTACATGTGCACAACGTGCAGGCTTGTTACATATGTATACATGTGCCATGTTGGTGTGCTGCATCAATTAACTCATCATTTCCATTAGGTATATCTCCTAATGCTATCCCTCCCTGCTCCCCCAAACCCACAACAGGCCCCGGTGTGTGATGTTCCCCTTCCTGTGTCCAAGTGTTCTGATTGTTCAGTTCCCACCTATGTGTGAGAAGACGCCGTTTGGATTTCTGTTCTTGCTATAGTTTGCTGAGAATAATGGTTGCCAGCTGCATCCATGTCCCGCCAAAGGGAAATGAACTCTATCCCTTTTATGGCTGCATAGTATTCCATGGTGTATGTACCACATTTTATTTTTTATTTTTTTATTTTTTTTTATTTTTATTATTATTATACTTTTAAGTTCTAGGGTATATGTGCATAACGTGCAGGTTTGTTACATATGTATATTTGTGCCATGTTGGCGCAGTTGCACCCATCAACTCACAGCACCTATCAACTGCTATTTACATCAGGTATAACTCCCAATGCAACTCTCCCTCCCCCTCCCTCCCCCATGATAGGCCCTAGTAGAGTAATATTCCTTCCCCTTGAGAGTCCAAGTGATCTCATTGGCACCAGTTCCCACCCATGAGTGAGAACACGCGTGTTTGGTTTCTGTTCTGTAGTTTGCTAAGAATGATGGTTCTTGTACGCATCCATGTCCCTACAAAGGACACAAACTCATTCCTTTTTATGGGGTTGCATAGTATTGCATGGTGTATATGTGCCACATTTTCTTAATCCAGTCTGTCACTGATGGACATTTGGGTTGATTCCAAGTCTTTGATATTGTGAATAGTGCCACAATAAATATACATGTGCATGTGTCTTTATAGCAGCATGATTGATAATCCTTTGGGTATATATCCAGTACTGGGATGGTTGGGTCAAATGGTATTTCTAGTTCTAGATCCTTGAGGAATCGCCATACTGTTTTCCATAATGGTTGAACTAGTTTACAGTCCCACCAACAGTGTAAAAGTGTTTCTATTTCTCCACATCCGCTCCAGCACCTGTTGTTTCCTGACTTTATAATGATCGCCATTCTAACTGGTGTGAGATGGTATCTCATTGTGGATTTGACTTGCATTTCTCTGATGGCTAGTAATGATGAGCATTTCTTCATGTGTCTGTTGGCTGCATAAATGTCTTCTTTTGAGAAGTGTCTGTTCTTATCCGTTGCCCACTTTTTGATGGGGTTGTTTGTTTTTTTTCTTGTAAATTTGTTTGAGTTCTTTGTAGGTTCTGTATATTAGCCCTTTGCAAGATGGGTAGGTTGCAAAAATTTTCTCCCATTCTGTAGGTTGCCTATTCACTCTGATGGTAGTTCCTTTTGCTGTGCAGAAGTTCCTTAGTTTAATTCGATCCCATTTGTCACTTTTGGTTTCTGTTGCCATTGCTTTTGGTGTTTTAGACATGAAGTGCTTAACCATGGCTAAGTCCTGAATGGTATTGCCTAGGTTTTCTTCTAGGGTTTTTATGGTTTTAGGTCTAACATTTAAGTCTCCAATCCATCTTGAATTAATTTGTATATAAGGAGCAAGGAAGGGATCCAGTTTCAGCTTTCTACATACGGCTAGCCAGTTTTCCCAGCACCATTTATGAAATAGGGAATCCTTTCCCTGTTTCTTGTTTTTGTCAGGTTTGTCGAAGAACAGATGGTTGTAGATGTGTGGTATTATTTCTGAGGACTCTGTTCTGTTCCATTGGTCTATATCTCTGTTTTGGTACCAGTACCATGCTGTTTTGGTTACTATAGCCTTGTAGTATAGTTTGAAGTTAGATAGCATGATGCCTGCAGCTTTGTTCTTTTGGCTTAGGACTGTCTTGGCAATGCAGGCTCTTTTTAGGTTCCATATGAACTTTAAAGTATTTTTTTCCAATTCTGTAAAGAAAGTCATTGGTAGCTTAATGGGGATGGCACTGAATCTATAAATTACCTTTTCGTGATATTGATTCTTCCTATCCATGAGCATGGTGTGTTTTTCCATTTGTTTGTGTCCTCTTTTATTTCACTGAGCAGTGGTTTGTAGTTCTCCTTGAAGAGGTCCTTCACATCCCTTGTAAGTTGGATTCCTAGGTGTTTTATTCTTTTTGAAGCAATTGTGAATGGGAGTTCACTCATGATTTGGCTCTCTGTTTGTTTGTTATTGGTGTATAAGAATGCTTGTGATTTTTGCACATTGATTTTGTATCCTGATACTTTTCTGAAGTTGCTTATCAGCTTAAGGAGATTTTGGGCTGAGAGGATGGGGTTTTCTAAATATACCATCATGTCATTTGCAAACAGGGGCAATTTGACTTCCTCTTTTCCTAATTGAATACCTTTTATTTCTTTCTTTTGCCTGATTGGCCTAGTCAGAACTTCCAACACTATGTTGAATAGGAGTGGTGAGAGAGGGCATCCTTGTCTTGTGCCAGTTTTTAGGGGAATGCTTCCAGTTTTTGCCCATTCAGTATGATATTGGCTGTGGGTTTGTCATAAATAGCTCTTATTATTTTGAGATATATTCCATCAATACTGAATTTGTTCAGAGTTTTTAGCATGAAGGGCAACTGAATTTTGTCAAAGGACTTTTCTGCATCTATTGAGATAATCATGTGGCTTTTGTCTCTCATTCTGTTTATATGCTGGATTATGTTTATTGATTTGCATATGTTGAACCAACCTTGCATCCCAGGGATGAAGCCCACTTGATCATGGTGGATAAGCTTTTTGATGTGCTGCTGGATTCGGTTTGCCAGTATTTTATTAGGATTTTTGCATCAATGTTCATCAAGGATATTGGTCTAAAATTTTCTTTCTTTGTTGTGTCTCTGCCAGGCTTTGGTATCAGGATGATGTTGGCCTCATAAAATGAGTTAGGGAAGATTCCCTCTTTTACTGTTGATTGGAATAATTTCAGAAGTACCAGCTACTCCTGTACCTCTGGAAGAATTCGGCTGTGAATATGTCTGGTCCTGGACTTTTTTTGGTTGGTAGGCCAATAATTATTGCCTCAATTTTAGAGCCTGTTATTAGTCTATTCAGGGATTCAACTTCTTCCTGGTTTTGTCTTGGGAGGGTGTATGTGTCCAGAAATTTATCCATTTCTTCTAGGTCTTCTAGTTTATTTGCATACAGGTGTTTATAGTTTTCTCTGATGGTAGTTTGTATTTCTGCGGGGTCAGTGGTGATATCCCCTTTATCATTTTTATTGCATCTATTTGAATCTTCTCTCTTTTCTTCTTTATTAGTGTTGCTAGCATTCTATCAATTTTGTTGATCTTTTCAGAAAACCAGCTCCTGGATTCATTGATTTTTTGAAGGGTTTTTTGTGTCTCTATCTCCTTCAGCTCTGCTCTGATCTTAGTTATTTCTTTTCTTCTGTTAGTTTTTGAATGTGTTTGCTCTTGCTTCTCTAGTTCCTTTAATTGTGATGTTAGGGTGTCAATTTTAGATGTTTCCTGCTTTCTCTTGAGGGCATTTAGTGCTATAAATTTCCTTCTACACACTGCTTTAAATGTGTCCCAGAGATTCTGGTATGTTGTATCTTTGTTCTCATTGGTTTCAAAGAACATCGTTATTTCTGCCTTCATTTTGTTATGTACCCAGTAGTTATTCAGGAGCAGATTGTTCAGTTTCCTTTTAGTTGAGTGGTTTTGATTGAGTTTCTTAGTCCTGAGTTCTAGTTTGATTGCACTGTGGTCTGAGAGACAGTTTGTTATAATTTCTGTTCTTTTACGTTTCCTGAGGCATGCTTTACTTCCAATTATGTGGTCAATTTTGGAGTAAGTGTGATGTGGTGCTGAGAAGAATGTATATTCTGTTGATTTGGGGTGGAGAGTTCTGTAGATGTCTAGTAGGTCTGCTGGTGTAGAGCTGAGTTCAATTCCTGGATATCCTTGTTAACTTTCTGTCTCATTGATCTTTCTAATGAGGACAATGGGGTGTTAAAGTCTCCCATTATTATTGTGTGGGAGTCTAAGTCTCTTTGTAAATCCCTAAGGGCTTGCTTTATGAATCTGGGTGCTCCCGTATTGGGTGCATATATATTTAAGATAGTTAGCTCTTCTTGTTGAATTGATCCCTTTACCATTATGTAATGGCCTTCTTTGTCTCTTTTGATCTTTGTTTGTTTAAAGTTTTTTTTATCAGAGACTAGAATTGCAACCCTTACCTTTTTTTGTTTTCCTTTTGCTTGGTAGATCTTCCTCTATCCCTTTATTTTGAGTCTATGTGTGTCTCTGCACATGAGATGGGTCTCCTGGATACAGCAAATTGATGGGTCTTGACTCTTTATCCAATTTGCCAGTCTGTGGCTTTTAATTGGAGCATTTAGCCCATTTACATTTAAGGTTAATATGGTTATGTGTGAACTTGATCACGTCATTATAATGTTAGCTGGTTATTTCGCTTGTTAGTTGATGCAGTTTCTTCCTAGCATCAACGGTCTTTACATTTTGACATGTTTTTGCAATGGCTGGTACCTGTTGTTCCTTTCTATGTTTAGTGCTTCCTTCAGGATCTCTTGTAGGGCAGGCCTGTTGGTAACAAAATCTCTCAGCATTTGCTTGTCTGTAATGGATTTTATTTCTCCTTCACTTAGGACTTTAGTTTAGCTGGATATGAAATTTTGGGTTGAAATTCTTTTCTTTAAGAATGTTGAATATTGGCATCCACTCTCTTCTGGCTTGTGGAGTTTCTGCTGAGAGTTCCTCTGTTAGTCTGATGGGCTTCCCTTTGTGGGTAACCCGACCTTTCTCTCTGGTTGCCCTTAACATTTTTACCTTCATTTAACTTTGGTGAATCTGACAATTATGTGTCTTGAGGTTGCTCTTCTGGAGGAGTATCTTTGTGGTGTTCTCTGTATTTCCTGAATTTGAATGTTGGCCTGCTTTGCTAGGTTGGGGAAGTTCTCCTGGATAATATCCTGCAGAGTGTTTTCCAACTTGGTTCCATTCTCCCCATCACTTTCAGGTACACCAATCAGACATAGATTTGGTCTCTTCACATAGTCCCATATTTCTTGGAGGCTTTGTTCATTTCTTTTTACTCTTTTTTCTCAACACTTCTCTTCTTGCTTCATTTCATTCATTTGATCTTCAATCACCAATATCCTTTCTTCCAGTTGATCAAGTCATTTACTGATGCTTGTGCATTTGTCACATAGTTCCTGTGTCATGGTTTTCGTCTCTATCAGGTCGTTTAAGGACTTATCTGCATTGATTTTTCTACTTAGCCATTCATCTAATCCTTTTTCAAGGTTTATAGTTTCTTTGCACAGGGTTTGTAATTCCTCCTTTAGCTCAGAGAAGTGTCATTGTCTGAAGTCTTCTTCTCGTCAAAGTCATTCTCCATCCAGTTTTGTTCCAGTGCTGGTGAGGAGCTGTGTTCTTTTGGAGGGGGAAAGGCACTCTGATTTTTAGAATTTCCAGCTTTTCTATACTGCTTTTTCCCCATCTTTATTGTTTTATCTACTTTTGGTCTTTGATGATGGTGACATACAGATGGGATTTTGGTGTGGATGTCCTTTCTGTTTGCTATTTTTCCTTCTAACAGTCAGGACCCTCAGCTGCAGGTCTGTTGGAGTTTGCTGGAGGTCCACTCCAGACCATTTGCCTGAGTATTAGCAGCAGAGGCTGCAGAAGAGTAAACATTGCTGACAAGCAAATGTTGCTGTTTGATCGTTCCCCTGGAAGCTTTGTGTCAGAGGTGTACCCAGCCATGTGAGGTGTGAGGTGTCAGTCTGCCCCTAGTAGGGGATATCTCTCAGTTAGGCTACTCGGGGGTCAGGGACCTACTTGAGCAGACAGTCTGTCCATTTTCAGATCTCAAACTCCATGCTGGGAAAACCACTACTCTCTTCAAAGCTGTCAGACAGGGACATTTACATCTGCAGAGGTTTCTGCTGCCTTTTGTTTGTCTATGACCTGTCCCCAGAGGTGGAGTCTACAGAGGCAGTCAGGCCTTCTTGTGCTTTGTTTACCTACTTAAGTCTCAGTAATGGCAGGTGCACCACCCCCAGCCTCGCTGCCACCTTGCAGTTAGATCTCAGACTGCTGTGCTAGCAATGAGGGAGGCTCCATGGGCCTGGCACCCTCAAAGCCAGGCACGGGATATTATCTCCTGGTGTGCCGTTTGCTAAGACCCTTGGTAATGAGCAGTATTAGGATGAGAGTGACCCGATTTTCCAGGTGATGTGTGTCACAGTTTCCCTTGGCTAGGAATGGGAATTCCCTTCCCCCTTGCACTTCCCAGGTGAGGCAATGCCTCGCCCTGCTTCGGCTCTCGCTCGTTGGGTTCACCTACTGTCCTCCATCCCACTGTCCTCCATGCCCCAGTGAGATGAGCCTGGTACCTCAGTTGGAAATGTAGAAATCACCCATCTTCCATGTCACTCAGGCTGGGAGCTGGAGACTGGAGCTGTTCCTATTCGGCCATCTTGGCACAGATCACATTATTCATTTTATAAAGGAAGTAAATCAATGTCAAAAGTAGATAGCATTATTTTAACTTTTAAATGTGGACATTTTTTACAATTTTCATTGGTGTTTCCATGACATCTTTCTTAAATATTTTATTCCCCAAGAACATCATTCTATTAAAGCAAACAAACAAATATGAAGTTTCGTGTGTAAAGGCAGTAAAAAGAGTAACAGCAAGAGGGAGAGTCAGAGAGAGAGAGAAAGAGAAAGAATTTTGGGGGGCTACAAGCTGCTGCTAAATTTCAGTTGCAGTTGTCCGAGTTAAAGAAAACATTAGGGAAAATGTCTCGTTAAGCAGCTCCCCGGATTTTTCTGCTCTGGGAAGGCTGCCTGAGGGATGGATCATGGCCAGCCTGCAGGGGTCAGATTCCTGGTACTGTGTTCTAGCCTCTTACCTTATTGGCTCCAGTTAAGTGATTTTACAACCAGAGCTGTTTTAAGATCACTGGAAGGTACTGTACAGATATCTGTGGGTGGAGAAGTAGAATTTGAGGAAGGAAGAAGCAAATGCTCAGTTTTGAAGTTTTCTTTCCACAGCTTCTTGGGCTTCTGGTGAAATGGAACGTGTGGAAGTAGGAGCACAGCTAACTATGCTAGGCAGGGCAGCTCTGTGAGGCAGGTTCTACTGCTGTCTTGGTTTTACAGAGAGGGAAAGTGAGGCAAAGAGAGGCTAATTAACCTCTTAAGTGTTTCAGTCTAAGGCACAGAGGCACAGTTCCAGGAAAGGTTCATCTGAATCTTAAGTCCTCACTCTTTGCCACCATGCTCCACTGTGCTGAGACCGTCCCTGTGAGTCCTACCACTCTCCTCCCCCAGTCCATATTCACTGCTGCTCAGTGAGGCCAAGGAAGTCAATCGTCATGTCCCCAAGAGAATATCTCTCCCCTCCTGAGAATCCTTCTCATATGTCTCAATTCTGAGATACAGATTTGAGAAGCACCTCAGCAAATCCACTGCATGGAAGGCAAAACAACCTTGATTCACAGCAATGACCTCAACAAGGGAAGCCTGGCTATAAGCACAGTCATAATGTTATTCAAGGTTGGGGATTCAAAGCCTTCCGTGTCTACCTGAACATCCTGAGCTCCTGCTGACATCACCAGTGGAGGTCCTCCGCTGATTGATGTAAATCGTTTTCAAACCCAGCAATGCATTGATGACTGTTAATTCCATGCTCCTCAAACTTGCCCTGAAATACCTCTAGTAGGGTAAGAGAAAGAGAACACACCTCAGTATGGCATTGCATCTCAAAAATGATACTTATTTAAAGACTCTGTTTTTAGGTAAAAAGAAATTAATCAAATGTATTCTGAAAATTTTACTGGTTTTCTTGTAAAATGATATGTTCTCCAAATCTTTAGGTGAGATTGAAGATCCAGGAAGATGTATCTTGATCTTCTTGATCATTTGGCTTAATGCAACTACCCAAAAGTAGTACTCTAATTTAGGATCCATGAATCGTCAGGTCATACTGGCATTTTAAAGGATATTCTGAATGCCCTAATAAGTGATTGATAGAAACTTTTCAGTGAGATAAAATAGAGTGACTCACATCAGAAAGATGCCATACCAAATGCTGGCAAGGACCTGGAGCAACTGGAATGCATGTGTATTTACTTTGTCCTGACAGCCACTTTGGAAAACTCTGGCTGTTTCTTATAAAGCTAATCATAGTTTTCCCAAATAACAGGGCAATCCCACTACCAGTTGTGTATGTAAAAAAAATTGGAAACATATGTCCCACAAAAATACTTGTAGAAGCTTTTCCATAGCAGCCTTATTCTTAATAATAGGTCTAAACTGGAAATAATCCAAATGTCCACAAACAAGAGATTGGATAAAGAGATTGTGGTATATTCATGCAATGGAATACTATTCCAAAAATAAAATGAATATGTTACAGTTATGTGTAACAACATGAATTCATCTCAAAGACATTATATTGAGTGAATGAAGCCAGATTCGACATAACTCATGCCCTGTCATTCCATTTATATGAAGTTTGAGAATAGGCAAAACTTAGCTATAGTGACAGCAGCCTGTCGAGTGTGGAGATTGACTGAAAAGGGCACAGGAGGACTTTCTGGAACAATAAAAATGTCTTATATCTTGTTTTGGGTGGTAGCTACAAAAGTGTAAACAGTTGCTAAAATGCCGAAAACTAAATGTGTAAGATTTGTGCATTTTAGTGTATTTAAATTATAACCCCTGGGAAGAACTGCCTCATTTTCCTGGAGGGTATATATGCTTGTTAAGAGCATGTGGGGATGATTCTGAGAAACTCTTTTGTCATTCTGTCAATAAACCACCACTAACTTTTGTGGCTTCAAAAAAGCAAGGTCCATTGATGAAACTCGCTTGTGCCTTAGTGACAAATAACATTGATAATACCTACTGTCAAAAAGAGTGTGTTTGTTATGTCTTTTGTTTTTAGTGACTCTAAATTTGTAGGAATGATATTTTCATGGGATTACTCAATCTCGCCCACCATCAGTTGCAGGTGACAGGGAAGCTAAGTTGGCCGATGTTTGTGCTAGAAGCTGTGGGTTTACATCTCCTTTGTGCAGGTGTTCCAGACATACCAGTGGCTTGGTATTTAACCATCATGCTCAGGTGAGTAGGGTAGTTTTTGAGTTTTCATAGATATGCAGGAGCCATGGGATTACTCGATTGTTTATGTAAAAATTATTTTGCGTTCACACAGGGCTTCTCAAATGAGTGCTACTAGAATCATCCTTAGAGGAGGTTCCAAGGCATTGAACTGAGATACCTGCACCTTTTGCTGCAAATGTAAGCTTAAAATTGAAACCAGGTTGTTGGCATTTCATGTAAGGAGAGAGTGAGCATGAATGATTTCAGGAAATGAAGAACTAGGTTTCAGCCTCAAATTTGCTTCCTCCCTTCTGTGGCAAATTAATGTGGGCTCACTAAGCACTTAATCTGCCCCTGGTAATTTATTTTTCCAGACAGGGTCTCACTCTGTCATCCAGGCTGGAGTGCAGTGGCACAATCATAGCTTAGTGCAGCCTCAGTCTCTTGGGCACAAACAATCCTCATTCTCCCTCCTTAGCCTCCCAATTGCTGGGACTTACAGGTGCACCACCATAACCAGTTAATTTTATTTTTTTGTAGAGACAGAAGTCTCACTATATTTCCTAGACTGGCCTCATATAGACCATTCTATTTTCTACAATGGTCTCAAACCATCCTTCTGCCTCAGCCTCCCAAAGTGCTGGAATTTCAGGCATAATTCATAATGCCTAGCCATTTTTTTCTGCAGCATTGCAGAATTAGAACCAATTTCATTTCTCCTGCTTTAAGAATGTGCATTCCCAGCAGATCATGGTTGAACTCAACACACCTGCAGCTCAGCCAAGCTCTTTGAAACATGCACAGTTACTGATTGTCAGCGTTGCACAGCCACCTTTAGCAAGTGCGTTTGGAACTTTCATTCCCACCCTTTCTAAAACAGCTCACAGTAACATGAGAATGGGATTTAGCTTTTGACATGCACACTCATGAAAACCAAGGTTTTTGGAAAGCCAAACCTCAAAAACAATACAGAGTCTCCCTTGACCTTTGAATGGAACAGAATTTTAGTAGGCAAAGTTGAGGGACAGGGAAGGCTGAGAAGAGAAGCTGGGGATTCTGACTACAAGATTTTGCAAATCTTATTGTTGTTGTGGGTTCTCTTTTATTTTGTTGTGTTAATGTTGAGGGTGGGGAATGGATTGGAATATTTTCCTCCTGTGTTTCTTTTTATTTTATAACTTTGCAAGTGCTCCACATTTTCCTTTACTTAAAATTTAAAGTTGGTGCCTGGTGTTAAATAGAAGTGATACTTCTGCAGAAAGTATTATAGATATGCTCTGTTCTGCCCAGGGAGGTGCAGGTGAAAAAAGGGCAGCTCGTCCCCCTCACACTTGGGGCAGGAAGCAGCATGCAGGGGCAGACCAGCAGCTTTGCATCTTGATGAATCCACTCTCTGCTGCAGGTGCCTGGGGGATGTTGCAGACTTAAATTTTCTTTCGTAAAATGGGGATTGTGATGCATTAAATAAGGTACTTCATGGGAAGTCCTGGCATAGAATGATGCATGAAGACATTTCAGGTTCCTTCTCCTCACAGGTGAACTTTTACTGCTCCATCTTTATCACATCTTTTCTAACTCACCACATGCTGGGGAACACAAACTAATCTTATGCAGCGCTGGTTACTCTAGTTAAAAAAAAAAAAAAGAGAGAGTGAGAGAAAGAGAGAGAGAAAGAAAGAAAGAAAGAAAGAAAGAAAGAAAGAAAGAAAGAAAGAAAGAAAGAAAGAAAGAAAGAAAAAAAGAAAGAAAGGAAGAAAGAAAGAAAGAAAGAAAGAAAGAAAGAAAGAAAGAAAGAAAGAAAGAAAGAAAGAAAGAAAGAAAGAAAGAAAGAAAGAAAGGAAGGAAGGAAGGAAGGAAGGAAGGAAGGAAGGAAGGAAGGAAGGAGGGAAGGAAGGAAAGAAAGGAAAGAAAGGAAAGAAAGGAAGAAAGGAAGGAAGGAAGGAAGGAAGGAAGGAAGAAAGAAAGAAAGAAAGAAAGAAAAGAAAGAAAGAAAGAGAGAGAGAGAAAGGAAGGATGGAAGGAAGGAAGGAAGGAAGGAAGGAAGAAGGGGAGAGAGAAAGAAAGAGAGAGAAAGAAAGAGAAAGAAAGAAAGAAAGAGAGAGAGAGAGAAAGAAAGGGAAGGGAAGGGGAAGGGAAGGGAAGGGGACAGGAGGGGAGGGGAGGGGAGGGGAGGGAAAAGAAAAGAAAAGAAAAGAAAAGAAAAGAAAAGAAAAGAAAAGAAAAGACTTTTATCGTCTGTCACCACATTTATAAACAGCTGGTCCAGGGGTTCTGTGGTTTGTATGATTAGTAGCATGGCTGAAGCTAATGCATTCTCTAACCTGATCCCCAGGTTCATGAGTGCCTTTCATTAATATTCTTAGTAATTTGACCCTAGGGCAGTGCTGCACAGCTCAGTGGCCTTACAACCAGCCAAGTCTTTAATTCCATCTTCAGCTCTCACCAGCTTGTTTCCCAATGTATGAATAATTCCATCCCCTGAGCCTCACCTCCTGTAATTTACCACAGTGGGTTCCTAGTCATATGATACCGAAGTGGTCAGTAGATTGCCTTAGAATTATTTTAGGATTCCAGATCTCAATTCATCTGTGAAAATCAGGGCAGTAGGAAACTTTCTGAGACAAACCTTTAAAATTAGTTATATGTATGTTATATTTACAGCCCTTAGTTTTGAAGACCAGCGACACAACAATACTTCCAGATCTCCGTATAACCTCTGTTCAGTTGAGAGGGGCTTTGTGTTTTCAACAGGAGAGTTCAAAGTTCATTTTTTTCAGCAACTACAGTTCTAAATTAAATAATCTTTTTTTATTGATACATGATATTTTACATGTTTATGGGATACATACGAGTCATAATCTATTTTAAATAATTCCTTAGTGTTGTAAAATCGACAGTACTTTTTAAAATAAAAAGGATGAGTTTGTGTCCTTTGTAGGGACATGGATGCAGCTGGAAACCATCATTCTTAGCAAACTATCACAAGAACAGAAAACCAAACACCGCATGTTCTCACTCATAGGTGGGAACTGAACAATGAGATCACTTGGACTCGGAAAGGGGAACATCACACACCGGGGCCTATCATGGGGAGGGGGGAGGGGGGAGGGATTGCATTAGGAGTTATACCTGATGTAAATGATGAGTTGATAGGTGCTGACGAGTTGACGGGTGCAGCACAGCAACATGGCACAAGTATACATATGTAACAAACCTGCACGTATGCACATGTACCCTAGAACTTAAAGTATGATAATAATAAAAAATAAAAATTAAAAAAATTAAAAAAATTAAAAAAATAAAATAAAATAAAATAAATATACCTTGTTAATGATCCCACATGTGTCATCAGAAGTATGCTTGAACAAGTCCACCTTCCATGGACCAAGCGCCTCACCCTGGGCATTTGTAGCATGAGCAAAATCCAAGGTCCTGGTTGGACTTCAGAGACCCTGTTTAACTCAGAAGCATGACAATAGGAGGCAGAAGGAGCAGGCGTATCCAACTCCTTTCTTGTAGTTTCCCTGGTTGAGGAGGAAAAGTTGAATTTTACTATTATGGAGAAGAAACAGGAAATAGAGACAGAGAAAGAGACATGACAATACAGTCCTACCACCCAGATACTTGTTTCCATGTACCGTTCCATGCATTTGTTTTGAATATATAAGTGTGTACATAAAGGTAGGTACTCTGAAGTCCATCATGGCTTGGATGTCCACTGTTTTTGAAGTTCCAGAATGGTTTTGCTAATGTGAGGAAACACCTAAACAGGACTATGAAAATTATGGTATATATTGATGTGTCACATAATATAGATGTGACATAATAAAGATGTGTAAGATGATATAACTTTTGGGTATACCTACCTCATCTGGGGATAACACCTCAAGTTTAATTTTGAGGCTTAGGTCAATCATGCTTCCCTTCCCTTTCATAGGTCCTCTATGAGTTGTTGTCATAGATCCCATATTATGCAGTAGCCATAGAATATGACATCTCTCTATGATAATTCTATATTACTTTAATTGCTGCATAGAAGTTCATTGCATGTAAGTGCCACAGTATATTTATAGATCTTCTTCTGGGACATCTATTTCTAGTTTATGTGATAGTATAGCACTTTCATGAATATTCTTGTGCTTGATCTTTACACATTCTCTTTTTTCCTTAGGATGAATTCTGAGAGATGTAATTGATGGGGCAAAATGTACCCACTTTTTGAGGTTTGAAATTTTTCCATCAAAAGCTGGTACTCTTGACTTTTTAAGGCAAAGAGCAAATCCTCCCCTGCCAGGATTGACTTTTGGCTCTTTTTTTCAAACCTCACTGCTTTTTGGTTTAGTTGTCATAAAATGCCAAACACCACCAACAGGTCTCTGTGGAGGGGCTCAGAGGTAGGAGGGCTGTGATTAGGAGAAGGCTTGGACTGATGGGCAAGTTGAGTGGTCAGAATTAGAGTGAGGGGGTGGGGGTGCTTTGGGGATAGGTGCTAGGGAAGGACACCCTGAAGGGCAAAGGGAGCAACAATGGCTGCAGTACATGTGGCCATTCAGCTGGAGCAAAGGATGCAAACCAGAGTGAGCTGATGATTGGATGTCAGGCCTGAGCCAGGTGAGTCCTGTTCTCACTGTACTGTAAAGTGAGCTGCTCCAGGTTTCCCCAATTCTTAGCCCCCCAGTGCCTGCAGGGGTCCCTGAGGAGGTTAATCTTGTGTTAGGCCCTCTCCTGTTTTTCCTCTGTGAGCCTCACTCCACTTTGCAGTGAGTTCTAGTATAACTTCTATTCCAGTAAGATCAAATGGTTAAGGAATCCAGAAAAGAAATGTAGTGAACACAAAGAGTTTGTCATACTTTTGTCCCTTTCCCAGGTGGTCCATGCTTCTAGGCTAGGCTCGCAATACCTAGCTCGCTTCACGCTCCTGGCCTGTGCTTACTTAAACCAATCTGTCCTCCCCACCCTGCCATCTCTGTTAAGAGTAAATACCCCCCTCCCTCTGCTTTTGCCCTAAGTTCTTTTTCCAACTCATCTAACACCTAACTCGGCCCTGCAGCTCTGTTTCCCCAAAACCCTCTCTGCCTCTTTCCTCTCAAGCTATCCATGACCAATGCCAGAGACCAGGAAATCTTAAAAGCTGCACTCTCTGCTGCTCTTCTGTCTGCTTTATCCTTCCACCTGGGATCTCTCTCATTCTACCTATCTCTATCTGCTGAAATCCTGCTCATCTTTCCAGGTACATCCCTCACTTTTTCATCTTTAAGAAGTCCTCTCAGAAACCCCATAGGATATTTTTGTGATATATACCATATTCCACTGTGTAATGTAGTGACACCACAGGGATTTTAATTTCTTGAAGTCAAGAACTGTAACCTAGTCATTTTTCTTTCCTAAGTGTGAAGTATCACTATGCCTTGACCAAGTAACTATGACATGGGTACTAGCTCCACAAATGAATGAGCAGTGAGGAAAAAGGAGATGATGATGAATGAATGAGGAATCTTAATAAGAAAAAGTTTATTCTACAGTGAAGCAGTATTGGTGGCTACAAAAGCTCTTTAGGAAGAATTTAGGACACCATCCTAATCAGAAGGACTTGGAAGCATTTTATTTTTTTAATTTTTATTTATTTATTTATTTATTTATTTATTTATTTATGAGACGGAGTCTCCCTCTGTCACCCAGGCTGGAGTGCAGTGGCCTGATCTCGGCTCACTGCAAGCTCCGCCTCCCAGGTTCTCGCAGTTCTCCTGCTTCAGCTTCCCAAGTAGCTGGGACCACAGGGGCCCACCACCACCACCACACCTGGCTAATTTTTTTTTTGTATTTTTAGTAGACATGGGGTTTCACTGTGTTAGCCAGGATGGTCTCGATCTCCTGACCTCATGATCCGCCCGCATTGGCCTCCCAAAGTGCTGGGATTACAGGGGTGAGCTCCCGCACCTGGCCTTGGAAGCACTTTATAAAAGAGAGAGACAAGATTACATGTCAAACTGGAAGAATGGAGGTGGGAGGAGATAGGGCTCCAGAGTGGAGCAAGTCTCTTCTGCCCCTTGAACTTCCTGACAGTGCATTGGATACCTCTCATTAAATTTAATAGTACTTGTTGCTTTGGTGTAGTGAAATACATGCCTTGATGAAATTGCATTGCATGGTTTTTGAAAGAGAGAATACTCAAGCATGTGTTACTTGTGTTTCTTGCAAGCCGCTGTGATCCTGAGCTATGCACACTTCCGGTTGGGATTATTCCTGGTTTCTACTGCCTGTTTGATTGAAGATGTGGCATGCAGAGCGTAAGTGCATCATCAAAGATGAGTGCAGGGCTCATCTATCCCTGGAATTATCTTTCCCACAATCCCTGCCACAGAATATGAGCACTACGAGAATTCTGAAGAAATGGGTCTCTTGCCACCTCCTAGTGAAAGATTATTTTTGAAAAAAAAAAAAGGTAAATCTAAACTTGTGCTTTATCTTGATATGAAAATGTAGACAGCCATAGAAAAATTTAAAAATTAACTGGGCATGGTGGTGCATACCTGTCATATGAGCCACTTGGGAAACTGAAGTAAGAGGATCACTTGAAACCAGGAGTTTGAGGCTGCAGTGACCTGTGATCGTGTCCCTGCACCCCAGCCTAGACAAGAAAGCAAGACCCTGTATCTTTTTTTTTAAAAAAGGGAAAGAAAAGAAAGTATATGTTATGATAAGGAAATATATAGACAAAAAGGAGCTTTGAGAAAACCTGTGAAGTCAGTAGGGATGCTGCCTTATAAGGCAGAATTTCTAAATTCCATCCAGTAGAGAAAGTACCACTCAAAATTTATCTCTGTTTATACCTTAAATTCAGTGCTTGCTACGTGATCACAAAGATCACAAATATGGCCCGGCTTCACATCCCATGCTTAAGAGAAAAACTGTGTATAGGTAAGGCATTTCAAATTAGAAGAGTGAAGTATTCTTCATTTTTCCACATATCCCAAAATAGATATCTCTACAATAAATTCTTCTAGAGAGGTAGCTCACAGGTCTATGACAAAATCAGTCACAAAGATGGCATTATTGTGTAGAATAATAGAAAATACTACTCAATTTTTGCTTTCAGTTCTAAAATATATTACTTCCAAGATATATTGTGTACAATGCAAATGCAGGGACTAATTTCCAAGATCATGTAAATTTTAATTTTATCCATGAGCAAAAGGAGGGGCTGCTTGAAAAACATAATACTGGTTGTTGTTTTGAATGATCTCAATTTCCCTGCAAATAGGTGGCAACTACCTTGAAAATTGAGACTCTGGGCTGGGCACGGTGGCTCATGTCTGCAATCCTAGCACTTCGGGATGCCAAGGTAGGCCGACCACTTGAGCTCAGGAGTTCAAGACCAGCCTGGCCAACATGGTGAAACTCCATCTCTACCAAAATACAAAAATTAGCCGGGCATGATAATGGGTACCTATAATCCCAGCTACTTGGGAGGCTAAGATGGGAGAATTGCTTGAACCTGTGAGACAGTGGTTGCAGTGAGCAGAGATCACACCACTGCACTCTAGCCTGGACAGCTAAGCGAGACTCCTTCTTTTAAAAAAAAAAAAGAAAGAAAGAAATGAGACTGAGCTCAGCTTTACTTTGGGCAAACACAATTATTTTGGGTTCCTGAGGTTGACAATTGATACTTTGATTCAAACCTTCCAAGAAAAGACATCAGATTTCATTTTTAGCTCACCATTTCTCCCACTCTCATTGAGAAGTTTTCTTGCCTGACAGTCAAGGATGTCTCTTGTAAAAATCTTCATTTTGGCATTATCTTGACAACCAATTATATATAATGCAAAGACACAGGGGAGAAAGAATATTACAGCCATATTTTCTTGTTTTTTTTTCCCATTCTTTTTTTAATTGTTCATAAAAATTAAATCACTTAATTTCTTAAATGTTTTGATTTACCATTACTTCCATTTTCTTTGATAAAACCATTTCTGAAAATAGCAGAATCAGAGTTGATTATGAAAAGATTATAGCCAGAAAAGCTATTTTCTTAATCTAACGGATATACTGTATGAAAATATTAGTTCTGTTATTTGCTCTTTCAGCTAATATGCCCAATTGTGACACAACATATTACCTTACTGAATTTGTTCAGTTTTGCAAAGATAAGTTAGTTTTAGATAAATATAGATTAGTCTTGCCCACAGGAACAAGTTGCTGCCCACCGCCTGGCATCACAGCCCGAGAACTCAGCGATTTCCAGTAGCCCTCAGCATCTCATCTCTGGGCTGAGCCAAAAAAATCCCTACTGAAGTCCAGGGGTACTTTCTGAAAGGCATCTTTGTCTTGTTCTGTTGAGAGTTGTGGGGAATATTGTATATATTGGCTGTCACCTGGAGTATTTTCCCAAAGTACATGTATGCTCAATTTGTAATATCTATTTAATATCTAAACTATACTCACCCCTCTCATCAAAAACCAGAATTTGGTGAGTTTATTTGGGCATTTTATCTTTGTTTATGAGGCCCATGTGATGTCTCATACTGTACTCAAAACCAAAAACATTTGTTGAGGCAAGTAAATTCAGAGGCTTCTCCTAAGGAGAAAAGGCATATTGTGAATTGCTTTCCTCTGAGAAGGATACAGTGCTTCACTGTGATTTATCTTTCTGAATTGCAGTTTCAGAAAACTTGTTGTTTTTTTCTTCCTATACACTGAACAAAAATATTAATCCTGATTGTCGTCAACCACCCATCATTGGATATAAGTTGTCAAATAACTACTGAGGCACAATATGCTACGATGCACCTCGAAGTTCCCAGAATAGGTTTACAGTAGTGAGAGGGAACTGAGGAGCAGCTGAAGGTCTTATTTTGTGATGGCAACACATGGTGATGTTAGGGAACTTCCAAGGTGATGCTGCTGTTCTTTCATCTTGCCTTTGGTCAATTTGGTTTTTTTGAGATGAAGTCTCACACTGTTGCCCCTTCCTGGAGTGCAATGGACCAATCTCAGCTCACCGCAACCTCTGCCTCCCGGGTTCATGCAATTCTCCTGCTTCAGCTTTCTGAGTAGCTGGGATTCCAGGTGCACACCACCACACTTGGCTAATTTTTTGTATTTTTAGTAGAGACGGGGTTTCACTATGTTGGCCAGACTGGTCTCAAACTCCTGACCTCGTGATCTGCCCACCTCGGCCTCTCAAACTGCTGGGATCACAAGTGTGAGCTACTGCAATCAGCTGCCTTCGGTTAATCTTAAGGATGTTTTGTTTTGTTTTAAATTTTCATGGCCATCACTCTCTTTGGAAAGAGCTTTTAAATTCCAGGGCAAGGCAGGCCTAACTTTTCAAATATATTTCTGTGAGCACTTAGGAAACTGAGTTGCTCCATCTTTCTGCACTTTCTCCATTTTTTTGCCCAGTTTCTCACTTGCATTTCAGGACCTGGCTGTTAAGAGTAAGAAAAGAGAACCAGAATAAGGTAATTCAGTCACTTTTTTCTTGAAGTCTGTCAACTTTCTGGATGCAGATGCACTATTGTTATACTATTTAAGTCAGATTTGGAACTTCATAAAATGCCTACACTATTGTCCTTTTTTATTTATTTATTTATTTATTTATTTATTTATTTATTTATTATTATTATACTTTAAGTCCATCAGTGACAGATTGGATTAAGAAAATGTGGCACATATACACCATGGAATACTATGCAGCCATAAAAAAGGATGAGTTTGCGTCCTTTGTAGGGACATGGATGCAGCTGGAAACCATCATTCTTAGCAAACTATCACAAGAACTATTGTCCTTTTAACCAAAGTTTTCATGAGGAACCAAATCTATCTTTTATTAAAATAATTGATTGAGTATATGTGATGCCTAGCTAATGGCTATTTGTCTTAGAAGTATGAAGTTTAAATTACCCAGAACTGTTTCAAAATCCCTTAACATATATTCACAGAAAATGTTTGCCTATGACAGCATTCTTAGGTAAGCTGCCGTGTACCAGTTCTCATTTAGGAGAAATTTGTTAGTATTGCTTTATCAAAACAATATAAGCTCAAGGCCACTGAATACAGAGAAACCCATTTTCATTTATCTAATTGCATCTCTTATATTTTGCCATTCTTCAAACAATATAGTCTCCAATTCTAGAATGACTTCTTTTCTTTCTTTCTTTTTTTTTTTTGTTTGTTTTGTTTTGATTTGTTTTGTTTTGTTTTGTTTTTTTCAGACAGAGTCTCTCTCTCTCACCCAGGTTGGAGTACTGTGGCACGATCTCGGCTCACTGCAACCTCCTCCTCCCAGGTTCCAGCGATTCTCCTGCCTCAGCCTCCCAAGTAACTGGGATTACAGGTGTGTGCCACCATATTCAGTTAATTTTTATACTTTTTAGTAAAGACAGGGTTTCACTACATTGGCCAGGCTGGTCTTGAACTCCTGACCTAAGGTGACCCACCCATCTCAGCCTCCAAAAGTGCTGAGATTACAGGCATGAGCCACTGCACCTGGCCTTTATTTTCTTATTGTAATCCCAGACAGGCAGTTAAATGGAAATAGGAGATAATGAGCTATTTCTATATGCAAATAGGCCTTGTTTTTTTTAACTTTCTAACTAAACTGATTTATTTTGAAGCACATTATATTTACATTTTCATCCACGTTTAGAATTAAACACTTTGACTGACTGTACTTGCATACAAAAAGAGTCCAGGAAAAAAAATTCCAAAACAAAAAGATGGAAAGTAAGATCCTAAATCAATCTATTTATGTTAAAAGTCCCCAAAAACCTAGAGACACTCACAGGTAGATCTGAAGAGTCACAAGTCTCATACTCATGTGGCAGTAGTCACAACCCCACTTTGTCCCTTCTGTGGTCATCTGTCCCCTTGATGTTGGATTAGATGAAGCCTGGACCACTCGGGGGTAAGCCATTTTCAGATAATGGGGCTTACTTTGTCAAAGTTGTGATGCAGAACACTCCAAATCCTGGCTCCTGGTGAGATTTAAGTGACATGCCAGTGGCTAATGCTTAACTCACTTTATAACCTATAAATACTAATTTTAGGCCACTCTCATGTAGACTTCAGAAGGAAAGATTTTAGAATCATTTTTTTTCCCTAATTCAGGCCTTATGAGATAAAAAATGCTTGAAAACACTGTTTTAAATCACCAGCACCACTTCTACTCAAGTGCTACATGCAGAAAGAGGTTGAATTATCCCCAGCATTGCAATGCAGTGTTCTTCAATAGCAGCAAAGTTTCCAGACTAGCTCACAGGGGCTAACCTAGTGGAAATATTAACAAATTGCTGAGTAACTCTAAGATATGAATGCAGTTTCATCCACTGAGACGTGAACAATGCCTGGGAGCATAGAGATGCTCAGACCATTGCCCTCTGAGGCCTTGTTCTGAATGAGTAGAAACCAGCAGCTTCCACGGTGGGTCACATTTTCTTTGTTTCTTGGCCTAAGCTGTAGATTTTCCGTGCCCAGCCTTCCTATTTCAGCTTCCTTAGAAACCTCCTTTTTTCCCAGATCAGGAGATAACAATAGGTGCTTTTTGCCCCTGTTCACTGGAAAGGGTACAAAAGTAGGGAGCGGAAGGATGATGGTAGGAAGAAGTATCCTGGAAGAGTGACAAATGCTGCTAATTATTCAGGGGTAGCCAGAATATTCTCCTGGTACCTGTGCAAGCTGATGGCTCACAGCAGGTGGGGAACACACTCAGTGGCCTTGTCAGTTTAGCTCCAGAAGTCCATAAGATAAAAGGCAGTGTTTGAGTTCCCAAATATTTCATAATAAACAGGGTATATTTTAACATCCTTTTTGACTGCCTCTTTTCCAGCAAAAGGCATTTTCTCATTTATTGTTTAAATTAAAATTCCACAGGCTCTGCGTTGACCTGCAGTATTTTATCTATCCTGAGTCTGAGGACACTGTTTGATGGAATTAAGGTATTATGTCTTAAAGTCTGTGTGACTTTCTCTTGTTTATTTTGGGGGAAAGGATTCCAGGCACATATACAGTGTCTCAGTGCTAATACTCCATGATGGATTAACTCACAATGTCGGGAGATGACTCATATTATCTTAACATGCTTTCTTTTATTGAAAGTGGAGGGTGGGTAGGGGTAGAATGTGATTCTACAGAAATGGCCCACTTCTTCAGAATGTTCTGCTGATACATTTTATTTCAGGTCAAATGTGCTCAGTTTTTGTTCTCATTCTGTCTTTGAGTTCTGGTACCCAGCTAGATTCTCACATGTGTATATGTTGAAATTAAACCAATGCAAAGGTTTTTACCCTGAGTTGTTACTAATTCATGAGCCTATTTTCTTTACAGTTTTTTCCTCCTATATAGCCTATATCTTGTTAAATGTCTTTTCTTCTCCTAGATGGTTTTCAATAGTAGATCAATTTTAGCTTTGTTCAGTCTCAATTATAGAAAAACCCTGAAATTAGCCAAATATTTGAACAATGTAAGGTACTAATCAGTTTAGTCAGAAAAAAAAGAAAAGGTACAGGAACACTTCCTACAGTTCCAGAAGAGTGAGCTTTCCTGGCTGAGAGTTATTTCATAGGATGTAGTATTTCATCAAAGCCTACGTATGTGGACACTAATGGTTAGTCATCACCAGGGTAAGATGAAAAATCTGCACTGTGTATTTGTGTTGATGCCACATTTCAGGCCAAAGGTTTTGCATCCAAACCATGCACTCTAGCATCCTAAGTCCATGGCTGCTCTGGCAGTGGCTCTTTTCACACCAAAAGGGAGAGAGAAAACCGGCTAACTCCTGGGATCTCTGACTGCAGTCAGGCCAAGGAACAGGGAACCAGCGTTTGTTCACTAGGATGAGGATATAAAGCATCTTCTGGGTTTTCAGATCCTGCCAAGAAAAGCTTTACAGGAAGACCCTGGGTCTTTGTGAACCCCAACCTGTCTTTGAATGACTGGGCTCCTCAGCAGATCTACAGACTTTTAGTTCTTTTTGGGGTGATGGTGACTCTTGACATTTATTGTCCAGGTCTGGTCTGCAGCACTTTGGATGCCTCCAGGCTATGGAGGTGGATTACATGTCATGCATGGAGACTGTACATGCTACAACACTTCTCAAACCTCAACCTCTATCAAAGGGCATTTGGGTATGGCCCAAGATGGGAGTAACCTCTCTTTTCAGTTGTGTCAAGTTCTTATGCCATGTTTCATTTTTCCTCTTTATACAAGGCAAAGCACATCTGCAAAAAGGCATTGCTGGAGGAGGTACAAGAGCTGGAAACCAAGTCTCCAGTCCTGGCAAAAGCAGTGCTGTGGAACAGCAATGGAAAGAGGTAGGGAGCTTCATCCCAATACTTACAGAACACAAATTCTCCTTGTCCCTTTCCCTGTTTTTCTTTCTATTTATACATTTTTTTCCCATCTTGCTTTTCGATGGAAGCACAGCATGCTAAGTTTTAAGCATTTTGGTTATTCTCAGATTTAAGTTGCACTCTTTCAGTGGCCACATGAAATCTGACTTTCGGGGTCACAGGTCTGTCCCTAGGTAAGAATGGGTGTTTTGACTTGGCACAGTGGCTCACACCTGTAATCCCAGCACTTTGGGAGGCCGAGGCGACTGGATCACGAGGTCGGGAAATCGAGACCATTCTGGCTAACACAGTGAAACCTCATATCTACTGAATATACAAAAAACTAGCTGGGTGTGGTGGCAGGCACCTGTAGTCCCAGCTACTTGGGAGGCTGAGGCAGGAGAATGGCGTGAACCTGAGAGGCGGAGGTTGCGGGGAGCTGAGATCACGCCACTGAACTCCAGCCTGGGCAACAGAGACAGACTCCATCTCAAAAAAAAAAAAAAAAAAAAAAGAATGGGAGTTTTATTGGGTTTAGAAGTGAGCAAAACTACCCATGTACAAAAAAAATCAACGTCATAGCATTATTATCTTAAAGTGGAAAGGTCCAGGTTTAGCAGGATTCCACATAGGAGTTAAAGCCTAGCCTTTGGATTTCAGATCCAATTATTGTACCCAGGGATAAGTATCACACATGAAGGTTTGCACGTGAAATAATTCATGTTATTATTCATTTAAATATTGTTAATCTCACTTCAGCATACCTAGGTGAGGGAGTTGTTTTTAATTAATACTTTCTACTGAGGTTGAGAAGGATCCCGTGAACTTTTGGAACAAATATTGCTGCTTGCGTTGATAATTGCTCGTGAACATCAGCCTGCCTGCCCTTCCCTGCACATAACAGCTAGGCCTGTGCATAGTTTTTGTTTCATCACATATGTTAAGATGCTCTTAGAGCATACTCTGTTAAAATCTCTATACCACCAAAGAAAATTTCCCTGGTCCTGAGAAAAATTTTCAGAGTACTAGGAAGCCATTGCTGTATTAAGGATATGGAATGTCTAGAATATTCTGAATATGATTCTATAAATGCTTAGAAAGAAATCTGTAACTAACGTCTAATGAAACACATATCTAGAAGTCAAATATTTATAGGGATTCCCACTTTGTGTATGGTTTTATATTTTGTTTATTTGTACCATCTTTTAACACAATAAAGATAAGCAATTTTTTTGTTAAAGAGGATCCAAAAATTTTGGGAGTCTTTAGAAGTATAATTTCAAATAGATATTTTAGGAAGGAGATTATGACATATAGTTGAAGTTGTGGATTTTTGATTACTTTAAGTAAGTACATTTATTAAGCCATTATTTTATAGCACCTATGCTAGTCACTAAAAAATAATCAGCCAACAACACAAAAAGCACTGTATACAATAAGCTTAAAATTGTGAATATGTGGGGATAGCAGGCTGATTTTACTGCAGGTGTATATACAACCACTACATGTGGCTGAGGCAGGCACAGGACTGTTCTATCTTTCACATGACTTAAGCACAGGGCTCAGAACCTACTAGAGTTTTAAGGACCTACAACATTCTTTGGGACCTGGAAAAATACATATTTATAGGCTCCAAAAATTGGGCAGCAGGAAACCTCTGCATAATAAAATTAAGAAACACTTAAAACATTGTAAAATGAATATCAGCTGTAAGAATTGTTAAGCTTAGGAAGAACAATAAGTTTATCATATTTAGAAACAACTTACAGGCTTTCTTATATCTCAAGAGTTCTCAAGTATACACAATTGCTGAGCAAGCGTAAGTAATTTCTAAGTAAAATGAGAATTTCAGAGTGCCCCAAGTTCTAAAACTCCTTGAAAACATTCTACAAGAAAACATTACATAAGGCTGAAATCGGTGTTAGCCAGCTGGGCTCTTATCAGAAGACTCTGGAAAGAAACTTCTTCCAAGCCCATTTATGCTGTTAGCAGAATCCATTGCCTTTCTTGCAATTATAGGACTGAGGTAACCATTCCTTACTGGCTGTCAGCTGCAGGACAGGGGACACCTTTAGTTCCTAGAGGCTTTTATAAGGACTTTGCATGTGTCCCTACATCTTCAAGCCAAGAAAGACCAGTTGAATCCTTCTCATGCTTAGAATTTCTCTGACTTCCCCTTCTGTTATATGTCTCTTATTTTCTCTTCTGCCACATCTTCCACTGGCTTCCTGCCTTCCCCTTCTGCTTTTGAAGGCTCATGTGATTACATTGGGTATGCCCGGATAATGCAGGATAATTTACTTATTTTGAAGTCAGCTGACCTTAATTCAATCTGCAAAGTCCCTTCGCAGCAGAACCTACACTAGTGTTTCCTTGAATTACATGTGGATAGGGAATTGGGGGTTTCTTGAGTTTTGCCTACCCCAAGAAGATACTCTGGGTGCCTCTCATTTATATAGAGTGTTATTTGTTTCTAATATTTTTCAATTCCTCCTCTTAGGTCCTTAATCACTGAAAATACTTATCTTATCATCTTTGTTTGCCTTTCTATTTTGTAAGATGTTTGGAGAGTAGTCTAAATGTTTGTATCCATTAATTTGTCATCATAGGGATTGGTTCCTTTCATGTTTTCTTATTTTCTATTGTAAATTTATGTTTCAGTCTGGGTTGAGGTTTTGTGTTTACTCCACCACCTGATTCTTCATGTCAATTTAAAGTTTGGGGTTTATTAAACCAGGTACATAGTGTAAATTCAAACCCAAAATCTATTTATAGCCTGTTTGGCTCTACATTTTTATAGCACACTTTTTACCTCCTCTCCAGAGCATAGAGCAAATTGGGCAAGCTTTATTATTGTCTCCCAATGCTGTGATTTGGGGTTTTGTGATTTCTGTGCATGTGTGTGTTTTTTTGTTTGTTTGTTTCTATCATTAAATGTTCTACCCTATCGCTGAAAGGGCACTCCTTTGAAATTCTCAGCCATATGAACAGGGTCTCATCAGTTTCTGCCTTCCATTCATTAGAAGCCTGATGTCTTTTTATTTGGAACATTAAAACCAAAGCTCATACATGATTGAGACAGGATAACTTCTCTAAGGCAACCTGTTTGAGCTTTAAGTTTTAAGGTTTCCATTTTATTTCTGACCCCTAAAGATTTTTCTTAGTTTATTGTGGACTCAGGTATTCATTTTAAGTAATTTTAATTAGGATAGATTTTAGATTGTCTAGTTTGCCTTCTTACTGGAAACAGAAATTCTTCCAGTGATTTATTTTACAAACCAATCTTTAGTGACCTCTACAACTACAACTCCACTCAGGTCAGGAATGACTTTCACGTTGCCAAGTCAGTGAATATTTTGTCTTCATCTTAGGCAACATTTCATCAAAAATGTTTTCATTGAGACATTCCTGTCAGAAACATTTTTTACTTTAATATTTTAATATATTTGTTTTTGTAACAGTGTGCTTAGCTTGACTTTCTCATTCTTCTTTTATTTCACTTTTATTTTTTCAGGACTACATGTGCAGGTCTGTTATATAGGTAAACTAGTGTCATGGTGGTTTGTTGTACAGATTATTTTATCACTCTTGTATTAAGCCTATTATTATCTTGTATTAACTCATTCATTTTTTTTTCTGATCCTCCCTCTCATCCCACCCTCCACCCTCTGACAGGTTCAAGTGTTTGTTGTTCCCCTCTATGGGTCTATGTGTTAACATTTAGCTCCCACTTATATGTGACAACATTTGGTATTTGGCTTTCTGTTTCTGCACTGGTTTGTTAAGTATAACAGTCTCCATTTCCATCCCTGTTTCTGCAAAGGACATAATTTCATTCTTCTTTATGGCTGCAAAGTATTCCATCATCTTACTATTCTGGCAATTTTTAGTTTTCCCATAGCTTTGTTGTATCCTAAATTGCATAAACATTCTTTGGGCATTTGCCTTTCTCACTCCATAATTTTTACCAGATTTTAGTACTTAAAATATTTTGTCTCCAATATGACAATAGCTACTGAAGTGATCTCCCTGATAGTACTCCTCTGTTGTCTTTCAAGGCATTGTCCACACTACAGTTAAAGTGACTTTTTTTTTTTTGAGGTACAGTTTCACTCCATTTCTTTCTTTTTCTTTTCTTTTCTTTCTTACTTTCTTTTTTTTTTTTTTCTTTTTTTTTTTTTTTGGAGATGCAGTTTTGCTCTTTTTGCCCAGGCTGGAGTGCAATGGCATGTTCTTGGCTCACCACAATGTCTGCCTCCTGGGCTCAAGCGATTCTCCTGCCTCAGCCTCCCGAGTAGCTGGGATTACAGGCATGGACCACCATGCCTGGCTAATTTTGTATTTTTAGTAGAGACAAGGTTTCTCCATGTTGGTCAGGCTGGTCTCAAACTCCCAACCTCAGGTGATCCACCTGCCTTGGCCTCCCAAAGTGCTGGGATTACAGGTGTGAGCCACTGCCCCCAGCAAGGTGGAGTTTCACTCTTATAGCCCAGGCTGGAGTGTGATGGCACAATCTCAGCTCATTGCAACCTCTGCCTCCTGAATTCAAGTGATTTTCCTGCCTCAGCCTCCTGAGTAGCTGGGATTATAGGTGTCCACCAATATGCCCAGCTAATTTTTGTATTTTCAGTAGAGATGGGTTTTCACCATGTTGGTCAGTCTGGTCTTGAATTCCTGACCTCAGGTGATCCACCCACCACAGCCTCCCAAAGTGCTGGAATTACAGGCATGAACCACCGTGCCTGGCCCAAAGTGATCTTATTGATACAGGAGCTATGTGGAAAAAAATTACTTAGGCAGATAATGAGGGATAAAGAGTCTTTGACAGAGCTTCCCTTCTAACAAAAAGCAGCCCAGAAAATTATTTCTTTTTTCTAACAAAGAGCAGCCTGAAAAATCAAACTTCAGACATAGATAAACAAGCTGGAAGCTTACATGGGGGAATGCTGGCCACGTATATTCAACATGGAGTCTCCATCTTCCCTTTTTGTTACCGTGTTTACAGGAACAAAGAAATGGGCAACATGGCACAGCTCAGGCAGATAACCTGCCTGCATAATAAAAGCTTAAAATGGGACTACCAGAGTTTCACCTTCTATGTAAATGGCACACCTGGTCTAACCACTTTTTCATGTCCTATGCAAATCAGACAATGCCTGCTCACCAGCTGGTCTTTAAAACCCTCTGTATTTTGCCTTGGACAGGCAACCCATTTTTCCAGAACAACTCTCTGCAGCAGAGAGCTATTTTCTTTCTTTTGCCTATTAAACTTCCACTCTCAACCTCACTCTTTGTGTATCTGCATCCTAGTTTTCCATGGCCATAAGACAAGGAACATGGGTGTTACTCATGGGTGTTACTCTAGAAGAGGCTGTTTCATTGTGGGGGCTCATCCAGGATCCAAGGTAGATTCATCAGAAGAGTAAGTATAGGAGTGGATCCCAACTCTCTACTTTTTTTGAGGCCTTCTGTCCTCAATTTTAAATTGTATAGTAAAACTTAAAACTGTGTGTCTGATGGCCTGTTAAGAGATGGCCAGTCATGCTTACCTGCATTCTCAAGATGCAGGTGACAGGCTTGCTGGGGAATACTGAGTGAATCCCCCAGCGCCCTCCGAGTGCTAGGAATGTTGGCTCTGTTTTGAACTGGTTGACTTTCACAAAGAGCCTAGCCATCATGTAGGATTGGAAGAGATCCAGAGGCATTTGGCTATTCCTGGACAAGGCTACATCCCAGTGTTACCCAAATGCTTCTTGACTCTTACTCTTCCAGCATTTCACTGCTCATTAGCAACAGAATCACCAAGTTTTTATCATCAAATTTTTTTTCTTTCTTCTCCATAACCACTATGTCTCCTGTCCCCTCTCTATATGCAATGCTGCGGGAATGTTTACAATTAAAGGAAATAATCCTGTTAGGCAAGATCAGCAAATGCCATAGTAACCAGGAGTATAGCTTAAGGGATTGCCATTTTTGTGATTTTTCTAGGAACAGGGGGTCTCCCCTCCCCCACCCAGTGTAGTCTTTTTCTCTATCCTTTGTCTGGAAAGCACATGGTATTTCAAGACCTACAGTGCCACCAAGTGGAAATAGGAATCCTCTCCAAGAGGTTCCTCATCAGGCCTTTGCTGGAACATTGTATTTTCCCAATTCTATTCCCTTTTTGCATCCCTCAACTATAAACCAAGCTTTATGCCGCATCTATGAATGGGAAAACTCAACAACAAGGAGGAAGATGTTTCCCAAAACCAAATTTTGTGTCAATAATTTCCCTTCAGCAGAAAAACTGCCGTTCAGGCCCTACATTTTGTTAAGGCATCTATTCTACCTCCAGTTAGAATGATACTTAAATAATAAGGGGATTTTATGTAGTATGGATATTAACCAGAACCACTGCCTAAGAATACATACTTTAATCTGGGGAATAAAAACAGAATATAGGGCGCAACCCAGTACTCTCTGTCCATTAAGGGGCCTTGCTCACATAAAACTGTTACATAGTCTGTCCTGAGAGCCATCTGTTGGGAAGCCACGTGGATCACAGAAGTCTAGAAAGTCAAAGAGAAATCACCAACAGAGGACTAAAGTTGCATTGGTAAATGGGACTAATCCCATTGCTTAGCTCCTCTGGATCCATACCTGAGGGTGATGTCTGCATCCACGTTTAATGGATGCTGGGGCTCAGGGAACCAAGGAAGGAAACAGTGGGAAGGATACCACCATTGTCACCCCCTTCACCCTGGATCATTCCAAAAGAAAGGAAGGAGACTAAATGGATACGTTTTTCTCACTTCTCTTTTTAGATGGGTAACAGACCATCTTTGGCCTGTACTCCTCTGGAGTGCATTCTGAAGCACTAGGACTTCTATGACCCAAAGACTTTAAAGAAAAAGTGGTTCATTTTCTTTTACACAAGGGTGTGGCCTTCTTGCCATCTTGAACTAACCTGGCATTGGAGGGAAGCCTTGATTTTAATACTATCAAAAATTAGATTTTCTCTGTAGATTAGAGAGCAAATGGTTCAAGGTTTTCTATATAGAGGTTTTCTTTGCCCTATGAGACAACCTAGACAGACCTTTGCAAGCATTGCACAATTGACCCATCTCTTTTAGCAGTCATATCAGGCAGGTCCAAAAGGAATAATTCTCCAAAACTAGAAAGGCAACTTCTAGGAGAACCATCTGAGGGAGCAATCTAGTGTCCCAGCCCTTCCTGCCACCCTTATTCAGGGCATCTTCTAACCACACCATAGGCTCCTCCACTTCCACCATCTCCAAAACTCCATACTCCTCCAGCTTTGCTCTTACTCATATAGGAAATGTCTAATGAAGGTGATGCCACTAGGGTTCAAGTTCCCTTCTCATTTCAGGACCTTAGGCAAATAAAGGGAGACTTAGACCGATTTTCTGATTACCCTGATAGGTATATAGAAGCATTCCAAAATTTTTCTCACATGTTCGACCTATCATAGAGGGATGTTATGCTGCTCCTAAGCCAAGCTCAACTGCTGCTGAAAAACAGGCAACTCTACAGGCACCAGAGAAATTCAAAGATGAGCAATATGTCTCCTATAGTAGGCCAAAAAGCAAAAGAGAAAATAGGTAAGGACAAATAAAAGGGGAAACACCATTCCCAATAGAAAGAGAGGAAATATCTCTTGACAATCCTGATTAGAATCCCAATGACTCCACAGATGAATGGAAAAGAAAACACTTTTTAATGTGCATATTGGAGGGGCTATGAAGAATTAGTGCCAAACATCTTAGTTACTTTAAAATCTCCATAATAGACAAAAATCCAGATGACAATCCCACAACCTTTATGGCAAGGCTGAGAGAGGCACTAATAAAACACAACTCCATATCACCTGAATCAGTCTAGGGGCAGCTAATTTTAAAAGATAAGTTTATTACACAGATTACACAGGAAGCTCCTGATATTAGAAGGAAACTGCAGAAGCAGGTTATAGGACCAGATACTACCTTGGAAAACCTCTTGAGGGTGGCCACCTTGGTATTTTATGATAGGAACCAAGAGGAAGCCCACGAGAAAGAGAGGAAACCCAGAGAAGGACAGAGGCTGTAGTAGCTGCTTTACAGTCTTGCAAGACCCAGGATCCCTGAGGTGCATCTGCTAGTTGCTACCAATGTGGCAAGTCAGGGCACTTTAAGAAGAATTGCCCACACAGCAAGAAGAAACCATCTTGACACTGTCCAGCACATGGCAGTGACCACTGGAAATAAAACTGCCTCCAGAGATGGAGGTCACCATGTCCAAAACTGGTTTCACCAATGGTCCAGCAGGACTGATGAGTCCCTGGGATCAGACCCCCAGCTCCAGTGGTTCAAACTGCCATTATTGCTCAGAAGCCCTGGTGATTCTGGAAATTGAAGGAAAGAGGGTGGACTTCCTTCTGAACGCTGCAGACAGTCGTTTACTTCTCTCTAATCCAGGTCTCCTCTCTTCCTGTAGCATGACTGTGACAAGCATCTCAGGAAAGAGTCTAACCAGATACTTTTCTCAACCCCTTAGCTGTAGTTTGGGGAACCTATTGTTTATACATGCCTCTTAATCATGCCTAAAAGCCCCACTTCTTTATTAGGTAGAGATATTTTAGCTCACATGGGGGTAGCGTTCTTATAACCCCAGGACAAACTCTTTGTTTCCCCCTGGTGGAAGCTAATATTAATCCAGAAGTGTGGGCAACTCATCAAAGAATAGGTCAAGTTATAGCCACTAAGCCAGTCCAGATCCACCTTATGGATCCCAGGTTTTTTTCCATAAAGCCGGATTCTAGGAAAGGGCTAGAAGCCATTATTAATAATCCGAAAATGCAGGGCCTCCTCAAGCCCTGTAAAAGCCCTACAACACAACTGTCCCAAGGAACACACCTTCTTTGGGTCACTCTTCTTTCCATGGCTTTACTGTGGGTAAGAAATATCCCTTCAAAGTTAGGTCTGAACCCTTTTGAAATGCTGCATGGATGATCTTTTCTTACAAATGATTTTCTTTTAGGGCAAGAGACTTCTTAGTTGATTTAGCATATAACCCCCTAGCTCACTTTCAACAAGAGTTAACACACCTTCATAATAAACCCACCTGCATAATAAAAGATTAGGGTGGGAGCTACCAAAGATTTGTGTTCTATGCAAATGGCACACCTAATCTAACCAGTTTTTTACACCCTGTGTAAGTCAGACACCACTCCCTTACCAGCTTATCTATGAAAACCCTTGCATTTCACCACAGACCAGCAGTCAGTTTCTCCAGTCTCCTGTCTGCAGCAGAGAGCTATTCTCTTTCTTTTGCCTATTAAACTTCTGCTCTCAACCTCACTCTTTGTGTGTCCATGACTTTGTTTACCATAGCTGTGAGACAGTGAACCTCAAGTGTTAGTCCAGATATTGAAGCTGTTTTATTAGGAAAACATACTTCTGATTA
This sequence comes from Papio anubis, assembly GCF_008728515.1. Lineage (NCBI taxonomy): Eukaryota > Metazoa > Chordata > Mammalia > Primates > Cercopithecidae > Papio > Papio anubis. The sequence goes on from NC_044986.1 coordinate 89,426,220, forward strand.
TGCAGTCTCCTGCTTAAAATTTTTAAATGGCTTTCCATTAGAATGAAATTCAAAAGTCCTTTATGCCCTGAAAACCTACACCAGTTGACTCCTAGCTTCATTTGTGAGCATCTCATTTCTTTTCTTACTATACAATAATGACTGTATCAGCTAGGGTTGACTGTTACATAAGCCACAGAAGTGAATTCTGTGCAATTTAACCAAAAAGAGGAATCTATTGCCTTTTTATGCTTGTTGCAGAGAATTAAAGGCAAAGCCTATTTCATAATTCTGGAATGACAGAAATAAGCTTGGTTTTAAGAGTTAGATGAACAAGAATTAACCAATAGGCTTCATTCTACTACCATTGGACTAACATAGGTCTGATCATTTTCTGCTCTTTTGAGTACACGTTTAAGGTTTAAACACCTAAGAGAAACTATTATTGTCTTGGCATGGGTAACATGTTCACTCATGAGCCAAGAGGGTATGAAGTATGGAAGGTTCAACTCACCAATAGAAAAGAGAATGCGATTTGGGAAAGAAATGAAAGGAATTCTGAATAAGTTAAAACAACAGAAATTATTTCTAAGGATTTCTTATTAGTTGATGTGTCCCTTTTGCAGAGACACCTGCCCTAAACTGTTAATCTCAGTGGTTACCTTTTAAAATTATATTAAAGCACACTTTACTTTTATGATAACATTAATATGTGTATGATTTTATAATCTCTATTCCCTTCACTTTAAGTTTCATAAAGGCAAGGATTATATCTATTTAGTTTTTTTTGCAGTACTATTGCATCTATTATTTTAGGCATAAAAGGCACATATGATTTACAGATTACTGTAGAAGAAAATTATGCAAAATTCTACTGATGTAGTCAATTAAATGATGTTAAAATATTTAAAAGAATTTTATAATGAAATAGAAAATGTGTATGTTAAAAATAAAAAGAATTGAAAATTCTGTATTTGGTATATAGGCAATTATATAGAAGAAAACAAAACCACGAACTATATACTAAAAAGCTTGAAAAATACTTGATCACTTTTTCATTTATGAAGCTTAGTTTTGACAGACACAGAATTCTTGACTGGCATTTATATGGTTTCAGGCTAAAAGCAGGAGGGCCCCAATGCCTCTGGTTTGTAAGGTTTTTGCTGAGAAATCTGCTATTAGTCTGACAGATTTTTTTATAGGTTACCTGATACTGATACTCTGTCTCACAGAATATCTTTCTCACAGAAAACTCTTTCCTTCACATTGACTTTTTTCAGACAAACAAGTGCTGAGGGAATTTGCCACTACCAAACCAGCACTACAAGAAATGCTAAAGGGAGTTCTAAATTTTAAAACAAAAGCTTTATATACACCAAAATAGAACTTCCTTAAAGCATAAGCCTCACAGGGCCTGAAAAACAATAACACAATGAAAAACAAAACAAAACAAAACAAAGTGTCTAGGTAACTACTAACAGGATTAACTGAACAGTACCACACATCTTAACATTAACATTGAATGTAAATGGCCCAAATGCTCCACGTAAAAAAAATATAGAATGACAGAATGGATAAAACTCCACTAACCACTTATCTGCTGTTTTCAGGAGAGTCACCTAACACATAAGGACTTAGGAAACTTAAGGTAAAAAGGTGGAAAAAATATTTCACAAAAATGAAAACTAAAAGTAAGCAGGAATAGCTATTCTTATATCAAACAAAACAAACCTTAAAGCTACACAAGTTTATTGCTTTAAGGTCTGTATCCTTTTCTATATTTAAAAAAAAAAAAAGACAGGGCCAGGCGCAGTGGCTCATGCCTGTAATCCCAGGACTTTGGGAGGGTGAGGTGGGCAGATCACGCGGTCAGGAGGTTGAGACCATCCTAGCTAACATGGTGAAACCCCGTCTCTGCTAAAAAAAATACAAAAAAATTAGCCATGTTTGGTGGTGGGTGCCTATAGTCCCAGCTACTCGGGAGGCTGAGGCAGGACAATGGTGAAACCCAGGAGGCAGAGCTTGCAGTGAGTCGAGGTCACACCACCACACTCCAGCCTGGGCCACAGAGTGAGACTCCATCTCAAAAAAAAGAAAAAAAAGACAGATACTAGGATACTAACTAAGCATATGAAATACATAAAAAGACAGGATTGTTTTTAAAATGGATTGCAAAACATAGTAATGATTTATGGATATTAGATTTTTCCAAATTACCTTCATAATCAAAAAGTAAATTTTAGAAGCAGTTGACATTGATGGAGTAGTTAATTTCCTGTAGCTATAATTTTATTTTAAACTTGGGGGAAGGACACTAACTCGCTGATTCTTACTGTTAACTTACAGACTAGAATGAATTGAGAACACACCTGGATAAACTATAAAGGACCCAAAGTTGAACGAGAAATATGTTTAGTGTGAAGGCTGGTTATAATGATATCCCATAGCTTATTTGTTGCTTTTTAATATTTTTTCCTTTATTTTTGATAAAACAAGCTATAATTCAATGTGGTAAAATATCCAGGCCATAATATAATTTAAAAATTGGCCATCTTGAGAAGTTGATTTTATTTGACCTACTTTGTATTCTAATTTAGAAAATATGCATATGTAATAAATATCCAAGTTGTGTGCTATTTGTTTAGTTCCCAAACATTTTCCTTTCTATTTTTATCTACAAAGATTACAAGTGTGTTTCAATATATATTTAATGAGGAAGCTTACTTCTGCATTATTGAACCAAAACTGTTTACGTGAAGGTGAATAAAGATGTAGATATGGTTGCTCAACTAAGGTGCAGTTTCCACCCAAGAAAGCAAAGTTTTGGGAAACATTTGTTTTTAAACCAATGTTGTTGTGGCCTAATTATATTGCAACAATATTGCTTTATAAAAAATTAGAGACTGCTATGTGAATATGATAAACTATAGTATCTTGTAATTTGTCAGAACAGTATATTTAAATTTTAAAATACATTATTATGTTTTAAGTGACTGAAGTATGCAAATAACCTTTATGTCTTTTTGTAAATTAAAAGTTCTGTAGAAATATTACCTCAAAAAAATAAAAGCAATTAGTGAAAGGTAGTTAATGATAATGACTGTAAAATTTTTTATGATTTTATTTTTTGTGTATAAATTATATTATGCCCTTCTTTTTGAGAAAAGTCCTTTTCCAGAGAGATATGAACAATTATTTTTAGCTTAGTAGACAAAATAGGGGCAAATGGAAATTTCATGCAAGGTTTTAAGAAAGGTTTTTAAATAAAATGCACTTATATATATATACCACATATTTCATAATTCTAACCTTTTTTCCTGTTCGAGTCTTGGTTTTCTTCTTAAGAAAACTGAATTGGAATTTTGATAGGAATATCTCTTAATGGAAGACATGAGGCAGTTTTGAAGTTCTAACATTTTCTTTATGTAGAACCCAAATGGGAAGTCTTTGTTATTATAGTAGAGTACAGTCAGCATTTTTGGTACCAGGGTATTTGTCAACCCATTATAGCTCATTTTACAATTGATACTACAATTGGTTGGTATTTAACAGACTTCTTCATCTGAATAGGTAAACATAATAAGAGTTTCAGGCCATTTGTTCTATTAGGGGCATTCTAATTATTTTTACCCTAGCTCTAAACAGTACAGCTACTATGGGTTTTTGGAATCCCCATGGGTTTTTGGAAACCCTGTGGATTTCACTGCCTCATTCAGAAGCTCTGTTTTTGTGGGGGATGCAGGAGGTTAGGTGTCAAAGCTTTATCCAGTTCTTCTCACAAGTGGTCCTTTGGCTAGATACAAAAGACCATTCACATGGACGAAGTGCTAGGGTTTGCCCTCCTTGGAATAAATCAGAAGGTGATCGGTGGATAAGATGACTTGATTTGTACTCAGCCGAGAACCTGGGGTCGAATGTGGACTACGGAAGGCCTAAAAGGAAGAGCAATGATTGATGATCTGTTTTCTTTTATGGTGACCTCTTCTTAAACATTGAAAAGCAATAGCCTTGAGCAAGACAGATTCTCAGTTGTCACACACACAACCTAACGATGCTCATACTAAATGTTCTTTATGTCAATGTAATGTCCCTTGCAGCTGGCTGAAGAGCTTCAGAACAATCCATTAAACAGTGAGATCAGAGAGCTGTTGAAACTACCGTCAAAACCCAGTGTGAAGGTGAGGACATATTGCACTGGTAATAAATACCTTCAAACAGGGCCACTTTCTGAGCCTTCAGATGAATTTTGTTTCAAGCATCAATTCTCAAGTAAATGTGTTTCACATAGGCACAGTATTTTAATAGCCTAAATCCTATTAATAAGAAAGAGGTGAGCTTTTGATTATAATGTGATGAGAAACTATAAAGTACTCTAATTGGGAAGCTCAGAATTGAAGTTCTGACAAATATAATGTAGCTTCAAGGTCATTTTCATTTTAAATAAAGAGTACACTATACAGAACCTACTAGTAATTTTGTTTAGGTCCATTTTACTTGGGTAGTTAATGGGATTCCAATATGTTTGACAAATATGCCTATTTTTCTGTAGGATCATTTCAACATTCCTCTTTATTTCCCCTTTCACCTCCCCATTTCCTGTCCCTTTACTAATTTATGTTTCAAAATATCATTCCATTTTACAGAGAAGAGCATTTTTCCAGTGTAAAATACCCATAAAATATTGGCAGACAGATTTCAGTTCTCCCTTTCCCATTGCCTCCTGAGTTAATCACTTATTTTTCATCCAAATGTGATCAGTTTACAGCAGGCTTTTAAGAATTTTCCTGCAGTTATTCTGAGGTCATTACTGCACTAAATCCTGCACTGTATATATTTTGGACTTCACACTGTCACAATTATGTGTCAGATATTGTTCTGTGAGTCAGAATTGCATATGAAGTACATAATTACATAATTAAAATGATCATTTAGCTTGAGATGATTACTAGTGATCATATGTAGAGTGTTGAATGAAAATTTCTGCCTAGATACAAAAACTAGTTTCTACGTTTTTTGAGAAATAGCTTTTGGAATTGTGCTGTAGTTGGTCTTACATTTATTTTTATAAAAAGAGAGATGGTATTAAAAAATGACATTAAAAACATGCATGGACTGTAAAACCTAATCCCTATAAGTAAATATAAGTACATGAATATATTGCTATAAAGGCTAAACAGGCTATGATTAATGATGTGAGGGTAATTGATTTGTAGTGGTTCAGGAAGTCATTAAATTTTTGTTCTAAAAGAAAAAGGATCAGATTATAGCAGAAAAGTTCCTTGATGTTAAAAGCAAAGTGTGTAAAAACATTAAGAGAAGGAGATTTTTAGCCAGAGAATGTTCTGAAGATTTCTTCACCTGGTCTTAGTCTGCACCTGAGAAGTTAGTATCACCCAGGGGAGGGAGAGGTGAGCTATGAGTAGTTTCTTAAACTCCTTTTTGAGATTATTGTTTTGGTTTAAGGGTCTTAGAAATGAAAACAGCATGTTTCACACACACACACAAAAATCCCTGATTATAGTATTTGGTTCAAGAGTGTTTCAAATGGAATAGCTAATTATGTAATATTATACTGGATGAGAACTGGTATTTGGCTCAAGAAAGAGGTATGACTTTAGACAGTATTAAGAAGGGCCATTTGATAAAACATTATAATTAGATAAATTTTATTAGGCGGAAAATATTTTAGGTAGATAATTTGGTTATTTTTCATATTTATCTAGCAGTGTGACTAAAGAACGGTGTAAAGTTGTCATGAAAGACATATATTCATATATGTAGGAAATATGTGTAGAAAATAGATAATATTCCAGGATACATGATGCTTCATTTGGCAATGTCAGTTTGTAGTTAGTCTTGGGAAGAAAATATCCTTTTTCCCTTTTTGATCTAACATTTAACATTGTTTTTCTTGAAGTCATTCATATTATCTACCATCAATTTGACCTCATTTCCATATTACTTCAAGAAGTTAAACCCCCAAATAAAGACTATTTCAAGATATAATCAGTTAATCTATTTTGTCCTGGGAGTAAACTAAAATCTTTGTTTGTTTTCCTTTTAAACAGAAGCAAGGTATGTAGGTTGTTAGTTGTATTGACAGTCAAAATATGAAAAATCCAACTCTAGTGTGTTAATTTGAATATTATCTTTCATTTCTAGTGAGTTAGGGAAGTTATTTACTTTGTAAAGATTTGCTATTTCATTTTAAATACTTAATTCATTGTACTAAAAGTAAAGTTGAAGTGTATCTTCAAAGTAATAGAACTTTTAAAAAACACAGATGCACTCATTTGCACGCACACACACACACACACACAACCAAATATGCACCCATTCTGGTAGATAATACACATATTTCAAACATCTGGCAATTCTTCCTGAAAAAATTTATAACTTTCTTCTGCAATTCCTAAATGTCACCAGGGACAGATACTCATTCATTCATTTATTCTTTTATTTTTTTACAGAGTCTTCCACTGTCTTTTGGCTGGAGTGCAATGGCGCGATCTCGGCTCACTGCAACCTCCACCTCCCAGGTTCAAGTGACTCTTCGCCTCAGCCTCCTGAGTAGCTGGGATTACAGGTGTGTGCCACCACACCCGGCTAATTTTTATGTATTTTTAGTAGAGACGGGGTTTCACCGTGTTAGCTAGGAACGCCTCAATCTCCTGACCTCGTGATCCGCTCCCCTCAGCCTCCCAAAGTGCTGGGATTACAGGCATAAGGCACCGCGCCCAGCCATTCATTTATTCTTAGATATTTTTCTATTAATGCCTATTGTGTGCCAGGCCCTATGGATGCAGATTATAGAAGATATATGTACACTAGTGAAGGTGATAGGAGAAATACTGGATTTAAAAGAGGGAGTGCATGGAAATGATATGAAATACATAGGAACCATGCTAAACCCAAACTTGGGCAGGGGGAGAATATTGAAGAAAACTTTACAGAGGAAGTGGCATATAAGTGAGACCTCAAGGTGGAGTATGAGGGAAACAGAAGGGGACAAAGAAGTGGGAGATGGGTCGGGAGTGGGATGTGAAAAAGAAATGATTTCAGTACAGGGAAGAGCATGTAAAGTCCCATAAAGGAAAAACTTTCAGTTTGAAGATGTAAAAATGCAAAACCAGCCTCAGAACAGGTGAATGGATGGCTTGCGAAGGAGGAAGGGGTAACAGTTTGGAGCTGGGGAGTCGAGACTTTTCAATAGGGTTTGTCAAGGACAGTCTGCTTCATGCCTGCAGCTCCAGCATTATTATAAATAAATAGCCTTTCTCCCATTTTCAATCGTTTACCTATTTGGCGGATAAATTATATGGCCACACCTGAAATAGTGAGCTTATTAAAAAGTGGAAAACCATTCAAAGGATTTGAAGCAGGAAGTGATATGTCACTCCATATGGAGTCTAAGACCAGCCTTTTGAGGCATTGGGAGGTGTAGAATGGGAGAAATGCAATACTGAATGGAGAAAGGCCAGTGAGAGCCTGTAGAAATAATTCAGATAGAATACTAGCACTTTGGTCGGCCAAGGTGGGCTGATCACCTGAGGTCAGGAGGTCGAGATCAGCCTGGCCAACATGGTGAAACTCTGTCTCTACTAAAAATACAAAAGTTACCTGGGCGTGGTGGCAGATGCCTGTAATTCCAGCTACTTGGGGGGGTGAGGCAGGAGAATCACTTAAACCTGGGAGAGGGAGGTTGTAGTGAGCTGAGATTGTGCTCTTCACTCCAGCCTGGGTGAAAGAGTAAAACTCCATCACACACACATACACACACACATACATGCACACACACACGCGCACACACACACACACAAAAGCATACAGCTGAAGTCCTAATGAAAGAGTGTGGGATGGGTGGAAGGAAGCATGGGGGATGGGCAGCTTGAGGTACAACTTCAATACCTGGTCTTGGAATAACTAATACTTTGGGATAAAAAAAGAACAATTGCCACTAGAGTGAACTCCAAAAATATTAAAAATTTAAGTGTAAAAAGTCAAACCGTAAGAATATTATTGGGCTGGGGGCTGTGACTCAGTCCTGTAATCCCAGAACTTTGGGAGGCCAAGGCGGGCGGATCACAAGGTCAGGAGATCGAGACCATCCTGGCTAACACACTTAAACCCAGTCTCTACTAAAAATATAAAAAATTAGCCAGATGTGGTGGCAGGAGCCTGTAGTCCCAGCTACTCGGGAGGCTGAGGCAGGAGAATGGTGTGAACCCGGGAGGCGGAGGTTGCAGTGAGTGAGATCACCCCACTGCACTCCAGCCTGGGTGACAGAGCGAGACTCCATCTCAAAAGAAAAAAAGTAAATTTTTTAATTGAAAAAATATATATTAGAAGAAAATTTGAAAGTTATGTGATCATGGGCCAGACACAGTGATTGACGCCTGTAATCCCAGCACTTTGGGAGGCCAAGGCGGGTGGATTACGAGGTCACCAGATGGAGACTATCCTGGCTAACACAGTGAAACCGCATCTCTACTAAAAATACAAAAACTTAGCTGGGCGTGGTGGCGGGTGCCTGTGGTCCCAGCTACTCGGGAGGTTGAGGGAGGAGAATGGCATGAACCCGGGAGGTGGAGCTTGCACTGAGCGGAGATTGTGCCACTGCACTCCAGCCTGGGCTACAGAGGGACACTCCATCTCAAAAAAAAAAAAAAAAAGAAAAGAAAAAGAAAAAGAAAAAGAAAAAGAAAAAGAAAAAGAAAAGAAAAGAAAAGAAAAGAAAGAAAGTTATGTGATCATGGAATAGAAAAACATTTGAAACACAAAGACAGGAATACACACATACAGACACACAAACATGCACCCATAAAGGAAAGAATATTTTAAAATCCATAAGTGAGGTTAGAAGGAATCATTTATTAATATACATGATTTATGATATTTGTCCTTAATGTCTTAATTTATTACGTTCACTTTATTTTACCTTTTACAAAGTGACTTGATAAAGACTTAAAATGAAATAGACATACTCTTTTTTGATAATACATAATTGCATTTTTCATTTAATTTATAAAGAAAGCGATAGCCCCTATCCTCCTTGCTTTATTAGTGAAGATGAATATCTTTTCCTAAAGTTATATGTTTTTATTTCTTCTGTGAATTGTGTGTTCATATACCTCTAGGGATAACTGCTCTTGGCTGGCTGCATTACCGTGCAACCATTTCTGTATGTATATGTGTATGTATGTGTGTGTGTGTGTGTGTGTATATATATAAATAAAATATGTGGGTTTTTCCTAGTATATTCTATGGGATCATAGAATGCACTACTTACTGTGATTCTTTTTTTTTCCTTTTAATATTTTTGGCATTTTGTAGCCTTCTCTTTGTGTCAACAAAATTATCTATTTAACTTTTTCTTATAGATGAACCTTTATTATTTCTGCTTTTCTGCTATTTAAATAAGACTATGATGCACATCTTTTGTTTATTAGACAATTTTATGGATTTTGTCAAAATATACTTTAATTAGGACAGTAAATTATTGGGGCATACATAATGTTTGTACATTTTAGAGTTTTGATCATTATTTCCAGCTTGTTGTTAAGACAGACCTTCTTGAGCAGCTGCTGTATAGTGCATGAGAAGGCCTGTTTCCCTATGCAGTTGCAATTTGCAAAAGCTATTTTTAATTAATATTCTTTTTCTTTTTTCTGAGACAGAGTCTTGCTCTGTCACCCAGGTTGGAGTGCAGTGGCACAATCTCAGCTCACTGTAACCTCCACCTTCTGGGCTCAAGCGATTCTCCTGCCTCAGCCTCCCAACTAGCTGGGACTACAGGTGCACACCACCACACCTGGCTAATTTTTGTATTTTTTGTGGAGTTGGGGTTTTGACCTGTTGGCCAGGCTGGTCTCGAACTCCTGGCCTTAAGTGATCCATTCACCTAGTCCTCCCAAAGTGCTGGGATTACAAACATAAGCCACCATACACAGCCTCAAGTAATATTCTTTTTTAGCTTTGCTAGTTAATCACCACTAGAATATAAGCTACATGAGAGTAGGGAATAAAAATTGCAGACGTATAGCAAAGTTTCAGTCAGTACCGCAAGATTAAATAATGGTTAGTAAAAATTTTGTGTTATTCCTAATGAATTGTGAATGATATAAGGATATAAAATATTTATTATATTATTTTTCGCCTCAGTTATTTTTCTTTAGTCTTACATGCATTTTCTAAAACTGTAGAAATATGTACTTTTATGTAGGAGAATTTGGTATGCTTTTTTCTTTATGACTTCTGGGCACTGAGTTAACTTAGAAAGGACTGCCATTCTTTATGACAAGTTCAGGAAAATTTGCTTTCCTGTTTTATTTTGACTTAAATTGATTTTTTACAGTTTGAAATCATTAATCTGTATGAAAGTTTGGTGTATGGTATAAGATGTGGTTCCAGTTTTTTTTATTCAAATGGATAGCAATTTTCTCACAGTTTGATTTGTCTTTATTATGTATATGAATCTGTTTTGAACTATTGGTTTGATTGTTGTAAATTTGGTTATCTTATCGTTTTAGTAATTACAGCATGATACCTGCTAAGGCCAAATTTCTATCATTATTCTTGCAAATGTATTTTTCTAGAACAACTTTGGAATTCTCTCTTCATGTCCTTAAAAAACCCATTGGGATGCAGTTGAATTTTCCAGTCAAAGAACATGGCAATATATTTATTTAGGTCAAATGGTTTTTTATATAAACCTGGAATATTTCCTGCTAAGTCTGTTCCCAGACCTGATGTGTATGTGTGTATACACACACACATATATTTATATGTATACACACATATACATATGTATAAATTAATTTTTCCCAATGTATACTATTTATTATTTTCTAACAAGTATATTGTTTCTATACGGTAAACATGTTAATTTCCATAGTACTTATTTTATATCACCTTACTGAAGTATTTCATTTTTAAAAATTTTCAGTGTTACGTTATTGACAAGATTTTTAAAAATCTTTTCCTTTTTAGTAATTATAGATAATTTCCTCCCTTACTTTATTGCCTTGATATGGCTTGCATGAAAAAATGCTGAAAACTTGTAGTAAAGGATATGCTTCTATTTTTCTGTACTTTTATAGGGATACTTCTGTGCTTCCTGTTATTATACTTCTGTGCTTCATGTTATTATCATCAAACATCCTGTATGATGTTTGTTGCTGGTTTCTGATAGAATATTTTACAAAATTTTGTTCTGTCTTTTTAAAAAAAATCAAGATTATATTACGTTTTGTCAAATGCCTTTATGGTACTTATCAAAGTGATCATAGAAACTTTTTTAGTTGTTAGTATAAATAATAATGTGCAGATATTTATATTGACAAAACATTAAATTATTGGGATTAAATCTTCCTTTTGATAAAAGAAGATTGTTTTTTATTATACTTTAAGTTCTGAGGTACATATGCACAACATGCAGGTTTGTTACATGGGTATATACATGTGCCATGGTGGTTTGCTGCACCATCAACCCATCATCTACATTAGGTATTTCTCCTAACACTATCCCTCCACTAGCCCCTCATCCCCTGACAGGCTCTGGTGTGTGATGGTCCCCTCTCTGTGTTCATGTGTTCTCATTGTTCAACTCCCACTTTTAAGTGAGAACATGTGGTGTTTGGTTTTCTGTTCTTGTGTTAGTTTGCTGAAAATGATGTTTTCCAGCTTCATCCATGTCCCTGCAAAGGACACAAACTCATCCTTTTTAATGGTTGCATAATATTCCGTGGTGTATATGTGCCACATTTTCTTTATCAAGTCTATCATTGAGGGACATTTGGGTTGGTTCCAAACCTTTGCTATTGTGAACAGGGCCTCAATAAACAGTGCCTCAATAAATATGTGCTTGTGTCTTTGTAGTAGAATGATTTATAATCCTTTGGGTACATACCCAGTAATGGGATTGCTGGGTCAAATGGTATTTCTGGTTCTAGATCCTTGAGGAATTGCCACACTGTCTTCCACAATGGTTGAGCTAATTTACACTCCCACCAACAGTGTAAAAACATTCCTATTTCTCCACATCCTCTCCAGCATCTGTTGTTTCCTGACTTTTTAATGATCACCATTCTAACTTGCATGAGGTGGTATCTCATTGCGGTTTTGATTTGCATTTCTCTAATGACCAGTAATGATTAGCTTTTTTTCATATGTTTGTTGGCTGCATAAATGTATTCTATAAAAGAAGATTTTTATATCTGATTTTGTAATATATTACTTTGGTATTTTAAAAAATCATCCTGAGACCAAAGTTGTCCTGTCATCTTTTTATACTTTCTGGTTAGGTTTTGCATTTGGCTTGTGAGACCTTTGAAAAAGAAACATTATGTTTTATTATGTGTTGGAATGCTACAAATAAAACAGTAAACTTTAATATGACCCTTCATTTGGCTCAAATGCCATTTCTGGGGAAAATTTTTTGATAACGCTTTCAATTTCTTCTGTAGTTATCTAGTTAATCCAGCTTTCAAGTTCTTCTAGAGTTACTTCATTATTTATTTTTTCCCAGGAAACTTAATATTTTATTACGATTTCAAGCATGTTGGAATGGTGTTCAATTTATTCTGTTGATTTGTATCTGAAGTTCTGTCTGGTTTCTCAGTGCTATTAATATACAATTTTTTTTTCTCTGGTTTCTTGCTGTGCATACCAGAAATGCCTAATTATCTCATCTCTCAAAAGAACTGGCTCATTATTATCAAATATATTTTTCTTTCTTTCTTTTTCTCTTTTTCTTTTCTTATTTTAAACTAAGTCTCTGTTACCCAGGCTGAAGTGCAATGGCATGATCTCAGCTCCCTGCAACCTCAGCCTCCCAGGTTCAAGCAATTCTCCTGCCTCAGTTTCCCAAGTAGCTGGGATTACAGGCACATGCCACCATGGCTGGCTAATTTTTGTATTTTTAGTAAAGATGGGGTTTCACCATTTGGGCCAGGCTGGTCTCAAACTTTTGACCTCAGGTGAGCCGCCTGCCTCGGCCTCCCAAAGTATTGGGATTACATGCAATAGTGACTGCACCCAGTCTAACTCTTTTCTTTATATCTATCTTTGATTTCATTTAGTGGAATACTTAGCTTTCACGCTTGTTTAATTACAAATGCATTTAAGAGTATGTGGCTTTCTTTTAAATTTTGTCATCTTCCATGGACATCATGTATTGGCATTGATATTAATTTCTTGATTGTCTATAATAAATTTTGATAACCTCAATATCCTGACTTATTTAAATTTGGGAGGTTGTTTGGGTTTCATTTTTTATATTTACAGATGCTAATTTCTAGTTTGATGCATTTTTATCACAATATACAACCTGTTAACCTTTTTAATGTAAAATTTGTTAAAGGTGTTTGCTAGTTTGGCCAACTTTTGCAAATATATGAAGGAAAAGAATAGCTATATGGGAAGAATTTTTTTAAATGTATATATGGTCCTCTACAAGTTTATAGACAAACTTAAATATTCAAAGTGACTATTCCTGAAAATAAGATAATCATTAAAGTTAATTGTAACAGCTAATAAACCAATAAGATGAAGTCTTTCAATGGAGCAGCCTTTTTGCTGTGCACTTTCATGTGTTATCTCTTTAATCATTGCGAAGCCCTATTAAGTAGGTACTAATATTAACTCTATTTTTTGTTTGTTTGTTTTTGAGATGGAGTTTCACTCTGTCACCCAGGCTGGAGTGCAGTGGCCTGATCCCGGCTAACTGCAAGCTCCGCCTCCTGGGTTTACACCATTCTCCTGCCTCAGCCTTCCGAGTAGCTGGGACTACAGGCGCCTGCCACCATGCCCGGGTAACTTTTGTATTTTTAGTAGAGACGGGGTTTCACCATGTTAGCCAGGATGGTCTTGATCTCCTGACCTCATGATCCACCCGCCTAGGTCTCACAAAGTGCTGGGATTACAGGTGTGAGCCACCATGCCCAACTAATATTAATTCTTTTTAAAGATTAGGAAAACTAAAGCTCAAAAACATGTATCCAGAAACTAAACAGGACATTTAACAGGGGTGTGTGTGTGTGTGTGTGTGTGTGTGTGTATTTCAGGGATTTTCTGTGTTCCACACCTAATAAAGAACACAAGTATGTCTTTCTTACTGATGCACAGGATGGTCTTCTTATCTTTGTTTCTAGCACATAGCACTGTGTTTGGAACATTGGAATTCCCAGTAAACTGAATTCAATGTAAATTATTAAATGTTTGGTGGAATTTTTATTCCATTATAGCCTCCTTTGTCTCCTCATATAAGATAATTCTGTACATTTATATGACATTCAAACTTTTCTTACATATTCTTTAATTCATAGTAGTATAAGACTGCAAATTTGTTCATTTTACTCTTTAGGAATCTCTTGCTTTGTTCAGAAGAATGCCAATACTTCTTTTGTATAACCTGTTACTGTCAAGTCTTCGATAGTTAGGAAATGACTTATTATTCTGTAACAATAGTGTCACCAGAGAACTGTCAAAAATTGAAAGATTATACCCAGAATGAATTGATCAGTCAATTGCCATATTAAAAAATAGATTATTCTTATTAGTCAATAATGTCTACAAAATCCAATTCAGGAAAATAAATACAGTATAAAAACAGATGTCTGAAAATGTAAAAGTAAGTAGCCAAAGGCCTAACTAGATTAAATGTGAATTCTTCCTGCAGTAATGAAATAGACAAAAGCAATAATGTTCATAACATTTAGGAGCATTGATGGAGGGATGTTGTTCTATACACAGACTTTGTTTCTAGGGGAAGCAAAGATAGTCATTAATAAATCAGAGCCACTTCTAACCATCAAATTGCCACATTAAAGGCAAATTAACCTGCATGAGTCATCATTCCGGGGAACTCACTTTTGATAAAACAATGAAGTGACATCATCTCTAGAATGTAGCATTATAATTTTGGAAGTCATGGAAAATGTGGTTGTTTTTTTTTAAAGGGCAATAAAATAAGAAGATTTGTTGTAATTTTTAGCTTCCAAATATTCACTTAACAGAAATTACTCACTGCCTGAGCATGCAGGATGGATGAAGCTTCATTAAAGCAAGCTGAAGGAAAAAGTTAAGCTTCCTTCTGGAGGGATAAATCAATGTTACTCATCTTTATAAGCTGGACACTTAATTCTGGGAACCTGACAGATACTTAGAACATAAAGTTGACCCCAGGGGGTCCACTGCAGTGAGTTCTTGTGAGTCCGATGAGTTACAAGGTTTAGGGTTCAATTTCCTGCAGATTCTTCTGAGCAACTGGTAAACCCATCAGTTGTGATTGGTGGTTCCGGCATATGGAAATACAATTTCCCAGCCATAAGTAGAAAGCTAAAACTGGATCCTTTCCTTACTCCTTATACGGAAATTAATTCAAGATGGATTAGAGACTTAAATGTTAGACCTAATACCATAAAAACCCTAGAAGAAAACCTAGGTAATACCATTCAGGACATAGGCATGGGCAAGGCCTTCATGTCTAAAACACCAAAAGCAATGGCAACAAAAACCAAAATTGACAAATGGGATCTAATTAAACTAAAGAGCTTCTGCACAGCAAAAGAAACTACCATCCGAGTGAACAGGCAACCTACAGAATGGGAGAACATTTTTGCAATCTACTCATCTGACAAAGGGCTAATATCCAGAACCTACAAAGAACTCAAACAAATTTACAAGAAAAAAACAAACAACCCCATCAAAAAGTGGGCAAAGGATATGAACAGACATTTCTCAAAAGAAGACATTCATACAGACAACAGACACATGAAAAAATGCTCGTCATCACTGGCCATCAGAGAAATGCAAATCAAAACCACAATGAGATACCATCTCACACCAGTTAGAATGGCAATCATTAAAAAGTCAGAAAACAACAAGTGCTGGACAGGATGTGGAGAAATAGGAAAACTTTTACACTGTTGGTGGGATTGTAAACTAGTTCAACCATTATGGAAAACAGTATGGCAATTCCTCAAGGATCTAGAACTAGAAGTACCATATGACCCAGCCATCCCATTACTGGGTATATACCCAAAGGATTATAAATCATGCTGCTATAAAGACACATGCACATGTATGTTCATTGTGGCACTATTCACAATAGCAAAGACTTGGAATCAACCCAAATGTCCATCAGTGACAAACTGGATTAAGAAAATGTGGCACATATATACCATAGAATACTAAGCAGCCATAAAAAAAGATGAGTTTGTGTCCTTTGTAGGGACATGGATGCAGCTGGAAACCATCATTCTTAGCAAACTATCACAAGAACAGAAAACCAAACACCGCATGTTCTCACTCATAGGTGGGAACTGAACAATGAGATCACCTGGACTCGGGAAGGGGAACATCACACACCGGGGCCTACTATGGGGAGGAGGGAGGGGGGAGGGATTGCATTGGGAGTTATACCTGATGTAAATGACGAGTTGATGGGTGCTGACAAGGTGATGGGTGCAGCACACCAACATGGCACAAGTATACATGTGTAACAAACCTGCACATTATGCACATGTACCCTAGAACTTAAAGTATAATAATTTAAAAAAAAAAGGAAATACGATTTCCATTTAAGTATTGCCTTTTGAAAGGCAAGTCTGTATATTAAAGAATAAAATCACCTCAATTAAAACAGGATAATGGAATCCAAAATTTGTTTTAGTTGTCCAAAATTAAAAATGTTGCTATTCAACAATATTTGTAAAATAAAGCTATTAAAATTATGAACTTAATGTCTATGAAATTGTTTTGGAATGTATATGTGGAACAAAGCTAAGGAGAAAAAAATATTTAGCTGATGTTCTTAATATTGCCTGTCAATTATCAAAATTGCTTTATTTAAAAACATTCTATTCAGCTATCTCTATTTTACTATGTGCAAGATAGTTGCCACAGATACACAGATAGTAGACATTCCCAGTGTTCTTTATTCCTCTGTATGTGCTCACATTTCCATCTGCCAACATTTTCCTCCTGTCTGAAAGACTTCCTGTGACATTTCTTGCAATGCAAGTCTGCTGGTGATTAATTCTTTTAGCTTTTACATATCTTTAAAAAGTCTTCAATACCCTTTTATTTCTAAAAGATAGTTTTTCTGGATATAGAATTCTAAGTCTACAGTATTTTTCTCTAAGTATTTTAAAGATATTGCTCCATTGTTTTGTGGCCCACATTGTTTCTGATGAGAAGTGTGCTGTCATTTTAAATCCTTATTCTTTTATATATAGTGTGTTTTTTTCCTTTGGATGATTTTAATATTTTCTTCCTGGTTTTAAGCAATTTGGTGGTATTGTATGTTTTCTGTGTGTTTGGGTACATTGAGTTTCTTGAACATGTGGGTTTATACTTTTTTCATCATATTTGGATTATTTTCTGCTGTATTTCTTTAAATAGTTTGCAGCAACTTCTCCCTTTCTTTGGAGATGCTAGTTAACATAAATATTAGGCCATTTAAAGTAGTTCCCCAGATAGGCACTAAGTCTGGTTCATAATTTCTCAGTATATTTTCTCCTTGTGTTTCATTGTAGACAGCTTGTGTTACTTACTCTACAAGATAACTTTTCCTTCTGCAGTATCTATATTAATCTCATTCAGTGTACTTTTTTCTTATTTCATATTTTCCATCTCTGGAAGTTTGATTTGAGTGATTTTTATATATTCCATATCTCATGTTCAGTCTTTAACTTTTTTGAGCATTTGAAATATAGTTATAATAAGAAGTTTTAATATTTTTCTCTGTGTAATTTTAGGTTTTGG
Source organism: Papio anubis (assembly GCF_008728515.1). Lineage (NCBI taxonomy): Eukaryota > Metazoa > Chordata > Mammalia > Primates > Cercopithecidae > Papio > Papio anubis. The sequence continues at coordinate 89,443,965 of NC_044986.1, forward strand.
TTTTATCTGGTTTTATCATCTGTGTAATTTCAGGGTTTGGTTTCATTGTTTTTTTCCTTCATTAGGAGCAGTATTTTCTGTTGTCTTTGCATACCTGGTAATTCTGAGTCATTGTGAGTTTTATCTTGATCAACTACCAGTAACTGTGAGTTTTGTCTTGTTGGATGCTGGGTATTTTTGTGTTTCTGTAGATTAGCCTTCTCTAACCTTTTAGGAACCAGGGACCGGCTTCATGGAAGACAATGTTTCCACAGATGTGGGGTTGGGAGTGATTTCAGTGTGACTCAAGTGCATTACATTTATTGTGTACTTTATTGCTATTATTATTACATAATCACCATAATGTAGGATCAGTGGGAGCCCTGAGCTTGTTTCCCTGCAACTAGATGATCCCATGTAGTGGTGATGGGAGACAGTGACAGATCATCAGGCATTAGATTCTCATAAGGATCATGCAACCTAGATCCTCACATACTCAGTTCACAATAGGGTTCATGCTCCTCTGACAATCTAATGCTGCTGCTGATCTGACAGGAGGCAGAGCTCAGGCGTTAATGCAAGTGATGGAGAACAACTATAAATATAGATGAAGCTTTGCTCGCTCACCACTACTAACCTACTGCTGTGCAGCCTGGTTCCTAACAGGCCATTAATGGGTACTGGTCTGTGGCCTTGGATTGAAGACCCCTGCTATAGATAGTACTATTGAGCTTCATTTTGTTATACAGTTAAATCAATTGGAAACGTTTTGATCTTTCAGAGACTTGTTTTTAAGCTTTTTTTTTTTCTTTTCTTTCTTTTTTTTTTTTTTCTGAGACAGAGTCTCAGTCTGTCGCCAGGCTGGAGTGCAGTGGTGTGATCTCGGCTCACTGCAACTTCTGCCTCCTGGGTTGAAGTGATTCTCCTGCCTCAGTGTCCCGAGTAGCTGGGACTATAGGCTCCCAGTTCCATGCCCCGGCTAATTTTTTGTATTATTTAGTAGACACGGGATTTTACCGTGTGCCCAGGCTGGTCTTGAACTCCTGAGCTCAGGCAATCCACCCACCTCAGCCTCCCAAAGTGCTAGGATTACAGGTGTGAGCCACTGTACTTGGCCCTAAGCCTTTTTTTAGGTGAAATCATGGCAGCATTAAATCTTGGGCTTATTTTTTCCACTATTGAGACAATATCCATCCCATAACTCTTCTCAGTGCCTATGAATTATGAAGTTTTTCCTGCTAACTGATGATAACAAGAGCTATTTCTTCCCTATGCTAACTTCAGGGATTATTCCTTGTAATGCAGTTTCTCTAACTTAAAACTATTGACATTCATGGGCTGAATAATGGTTTCTGGAGGAGAAGGCACTGTCCTGTATATGATCAGATGTTTAAGAGCATCCCTGGCCTCAGTACTGTAGATGACCGTAACATCCTTTAAATTGTGACAATCAAAAAATGTCTCCAGATATTGCCAGTGGCTCCAAGGGAATACAGTTGCTCTCAATTAGGAACTACTGCTCTAATCCTTTCTGATAGTTTTCTTATATGCCTGCCATGACTAAAGACTTTGCTCAGGACTCAAGGGAGACCTCCTACAGATCTCCCAAATTTTGTATCTGCCACGCTTTCCTCTTCTATAGGCTTCCCTGAGAACTTTAGTCAGTTGGCCTTCCTGGATTCTCAGCTCTGTTTTCTCAACTCAAGGAGACTACTGAGTTTTGACTGTGTTTCTTTTTCCCCATCACAGCCTGGAAACTCTAGGTGGTAATGCTGGTGCAATCATAAGTTCACGTTGCTTCCTGTCTCTCAATGATCTCTGCCCTTTGTTGCTTGATGTCCAGCGTCTTTGAAAACTATTGTTTCATTATCCTTTATTTTTATTTATTTTTAGTTTTTTCAGGTGGATCCCTGTTAACCTCATCTTTGTCCTCATCCTTATTCTTGAAAGATACTTTTGCTAGATACACAATTTTGGATTAGCTTTTATTTTTTCTAAGCACTTTGAAAGTATTTGAACTATCTTCTGGTGTCCATTGCTGCTGTTATTCAGCTGTCAGTCAATTTTCTTCTTTCCTTTCTGATGATCTGTCTTTTTTGTTCTGAGTACTATTAAGATCTTCTCTTTGCCTTTGCCATTTTGCAGTTCTGCTATGATGTAGTAAGCATAGGTTTCTTTTTATTTTTCCTTGTTCCTAAAGGATATATCAGGCTTCCTGATATATCTTTCCTGAACCTTTAGAGTCTTTCTTTCATCAGTTCTCAAAAATTTGCAGCCATTATCTTCTTAGGTGTTTTATCACCTTGATGTTGTTTATTTTTTCCACTTTGAAAGTCTTATTGGATACAAAAAGCATGAACCCCAAAGGAAAAAACATTAATTGAGGTCATAAATATTAGGATCCTTTATTGAGCAAAAATAACCAAGAAGGAGAGTGAAAGGGCAAGCTACCAAAAGGGAGAATGTATTTGTAGTACATGTAACTGACAAAGACTTGGATCCAGTGTATTATAAATAGTTCTTACAAATTAATAAGAAAAAGATGCAAATTAATATGAAAAACATGCAAATATCTTAAGGAGGCATCTCACAAAGAGACACACATGCCCAATAAACACAAAATGGTTTCAGTCTCATTCATTATAAGACAAATGAACATTTCAACCACAGAAGTACCACTATACACTCAGAATGGCCAAATTTAAACTAATAATGTAAAATGTCTGGGATCATGTTAGACAGCTAAAACTCACATATATTGTTGGTGGAAGTATAATTGAAAACATTACTAATCTTGAATGTACTTACTATATAACCCATGACCCAGATGTTCTACTCTTAAATATACTTTACTAACATTGTGTATATTTATATGTGTGTGTGTGTGTGTGTGTGTGTGTGTATGTATAGATGTTCATCAAAAGACATGAAACATTTATGCCAGCATTGTTTATATTAGCCAAGAACTGAAAACAACCCAGATGCCCCTCAAAGGCACAATGGGTAAGGAAACTGTAAGATATTTGTATGCTGGAATACTATATAAGAAGGAAAATTAATTACTTCTACCATCAGTAACAGCATGGGTGAATTTCACTAACTTAATATTGGAAAAAATGAATACACATTTTTTTTTAGATGGGGTTTCACTCTTGTTGCCCAGGCTGAAGTGCAATGATGCAATCTCAGCTCACTGCAACCTTCGTGTCACGGGTTCAAGTGATTCTCCTGCCTCAGCCTCCCAAATAGCTGGGATTACAGGCACATGCCACCATGCCAGCTAATTTTTTTGTATTTTTGGTAGAGACAGGGTTTCTCCATGTTGGTCAGGCTGGTCTTGAACTCTCAGCCTCAGGTGATCCACCCACTTTGGCCTCCCAAAGTGCTGGGATTACAGACGTGAGCCACCATGCCTGGGCAATGAATACACATTTTTATATAATTATGTAACGTACATTATACAATTGCTGAGACCAACTCAGTAGGGGAGACCCTAACCCAGTGGCACTAGAGGAATTAAAGAGACACACACAGAAATATAGAGGTGTGACATGTTAAATCAGGAGTCTCACAGCCTTCAGAGCTGAGAGCCCCAAACAGAGATTTACCCATGTATTTATTAACAGCAAGCCAGTCATCAGCATTGTTTCTATAGGTATTAAATTAACAATATCACTTATTGGAAATGAAGGGATGGGCCAAATTAAAGGAATAGGTTGGGCTAGTTAACTGCAGCAGGAGCATGTCCTTAAGGTACAGATCGCTTATGCTATTGTTTGTGGTTTAAGAATGCCTTTAAGCAGTTTTCTGCCCTGGGAGGGCCAGGTGTTCCTGGCCCTCATTCTGGTTAACCCACAACTTTCCAGTGTGGGCACTATGGCCATCATGAACATGTCACAGTGCTGCAGAGATTTTGTTTATGGCCTGCTTTGGGGCCAGTTTATGGCCAGATTTTGGGGGGCTTATTCCCAACAGCAATTATATAATGAATTACATACAGTTGGAATCCTAATTGTATAATTTTCAAATAGTTGCAAAGATTCACACCTTGGGGGGTACAGAGGGCATGATGACTAGGAAGGAGCATAAGTGGGGACAACTGGAGTTTGGTTAATGTTGTATTTCTTGTTTGGGGGGTGTTTATGTGGGCATGTTCATGTTTGAAATTGTATACTATATACTTATGATTTGTACTTTTTGTATACATGTTATAGTCGATTCAAAAGTTTGATTAAAAACAGACAGTATTTGCCATTTTAACTTCTGTTTCAGTAAACAGCAAACATTAACCATATGAACATAAAAATGCACATATGATTATAAATTATGGACATATATGAAGGCAAAGAACAAGGTGTTAGGGGATCGAGTCACCAAGGTATCTGCTTTTATGAGATGTTTTGGCCAGACCTCTACAAGAAAGAGTTATTCAAGTTGAGTGAGGTGGAGGGCAGTGTAAGATAAGGTTGGAGAGGCATGCAGGACTTTTAGGACATCCTGGAGAGTTTGGTCTTCATCCCAAGATCGATGGGCAACTTTAGAAGGGCTATTAAGGGGTTAATTATGTGATTAAGTTTTAAAAATAATTACTCTGGCTACACTGTGAATTGTGGACTTGAAAATGGGCCAGAGTTGAATTCCGGTGAGCCATTAAAGACTACTGCAGTGCTCCAGGCAAAAAAATAATGGCATCTATGATCTAGACCAGGGACCTGCCAGTTTTTTATGTAAACAGTGTGTGTTCCACCTACTAAACTTCACCACTGTAGCATGACAGTGGCCATATACAATGCATGAATGAACAAACATGGCTGTGTTCCAGTAACACCTGATTTACAAAGACAGATATTGTAGTTACCGATCTCTGATCTAGAGTAAAGAAAAAATTTAGGTGTATTTTGGAAGTAGATTTAATAGGATATGGACTAGGTGCAGTGGCTCATGCCTGTAATCCCAGCACTTTGGGAGGCTGGGGTGGGTGGATCGTGACATCAGGAGTTCAAGACCAGCCTGGCCAAGATGGTGAAACCCCATCTCTACTAAAAATACAAAAAAAATTAGCTGAATGTGGTGGCAGGTGCCTGTAATCCCAGCTACTTGGGAGGCTGAGGTAGAGAATTGCTTGAATCCAAGAGGCAGAGGTTGCAGTGAGCCAAGATTATGCCATTGCACTCCAGCCTGGGTGACAGAGCAAGACTCTGTCTCAAAAAAAAAAAAAAAAGAAAGAAAGAAAGAAAAGAACATTAAAAAATTAGCTGGGCATTGGGGCATGCATTTGTAATCCTGGCTACTCAGGAGACTGGCAAAGTAGGATCGCTTGAGCCTGGGAGTTTGATGTTGCAGCAAGCTATGATCCCATCACTGAACTCCAGCCTATGTAACAGAGAGAGATCTTGTGTCTAAAAAAAAATTTTTTTAAATAGAATATGTATTGGATGTTGAGAATGTCAGTAAGAGGAGAGGAATCAAGGAAGATTTCTAGGTTTTTGGTTTGAGTAATTTATGAATAATGGTGTTGCTTATTAGGGGTCAAGTTCATTGAAGAATAGTGACATGTCAAAATTCCAGTGTTCTTCTCATCTTTGGTCCAGAATTACTTTTATTCTTTTATACACATAGTGGTCACCAGTTGCACAAACAATTAAAGTGAGAAAAAAAACCAAAAGAATCCATCATATTGATCATTGTTGTGTTTTCTGCTAATAGGAGGAAAAATAGTAGGAAAGAAAAAAATATAAAATATTCTCAGACTCTCATTGACAATGCATCTTTAGCCCTCGTGTTCTCCCTTCCTCCAAAAGTCACATCCCCTGCACTCTTGCCCCAAAATGATACCCTTATAAGAATAAACCAGAGAATGTACAGGTTAGAGGAGATTATATGTTGATTCTTTACATACATCAGTGACATTGGGGATAGAGGTGACTGCTAAGTAGAGCTGCCATCTGCTCTCTGGACAAGCACTATTTCCCATTCCATTTGTAAAAGGCACCTGTTCAAGTAACTGCCTTATTACCACTGCTATGTCAAAACTGTAATGCTGTTTTGATTTTCTTTATAGTTTGATGTGCTTTAAATGATATATATATACGTGTGTGTCATTTATATATATATATACCTTTGAATGTTACAGGCTTTGCTCTCTGTACATAATACTGTGGCTCAGAAGAATTATGACCCTGTGTTGCCTCCTATGCCTGAAGATATTGACAATGAGGAAGACTCAGTAAAAATAATCCGTCTGGTCAAAAATAGAGAACCACTGGTGAGTTTTGGTGCTCAGATATGAGTAGATATCATGATAAGGCCAAATCTGATGGTGCATACCATGTATAACTTTCTTTGAAATATGCTTCCTCTATGTTCTCAAACTTTAAAAGAAATGGAACATTGATGTCTAAAGAACATGCTTTTGAAAAATGAAAATGGACCGGGTGCAGTGGCTCACGCCTGTTAATCCCAGCACTTTGAGAGCCCAAGGTGGACATATCATGAGGTCAGGATTTCGAGATCAGCATGACCAACGTAGTAAAACCCCATCTCTACTAAAAATACAAAAATTAGCTAGGTATGGTGGCACACATCTGTTGTCCCAGCTACTTGGGAGACTGAGGCAGGAGAATTGTTGAACCCGGGAGGCAGAGGTTGTGGTGAGCCAAGATCGCGTCACTGTACTCCAGCCTGGGTAACAGAGCAAAACTCTGTCTAAAAAAGAAGCCAAAAAAAAAAAAAAAAAAAGAAAGAAAAGAAAAAAAGAAAACAAAACCAGATAAAATAATAGGCATTTTATTGGCTACATTTGAATAGCAATGATTTTGAAAATGTGACCTGTTGACATTTATGAAAGAAAGTGTAACAGGTGCCAAGATTGACTGATTTGAGATTAAATGGTACAACTTTAAAAAAAAATTGCCTTTATCTATGGGAACACAACTTTAAGTTATTTTATATACTTCATTCAATTGCTTTTTAAATTTAAACTAATTTGCAGCAGATCCAATAAAACTTTTGAGAAGTCTTAATGAAGTAAGCATCTAATTTCTTAGATAAACATCTTTTGAAAATCTTATTTGGTCAGGAGGTGTGCAACTTAAATTTGTTTAATTTGGCCAGGTGCGGTGGCTGGTGCCTGTAATCTCAGCACTTTGAGAGGCCAAGGCGGGCAGATCACGAGGTCAAGAGATCAAGACCATCCTGGCCAATATGATGAAACCTTGTCTCTACTAAAAATACAAAAAATTAGCCAGGTATGGTGGCAGATGCCTGTAGTCCCAGCTAGGTGGGAGACTGAAGCAGGAGAATCACTTGAACCCAGAAGGCAGAGGTTGCAGTGAGCCAAGATTGTACCACTGCCCTCCAGCCTGGTGACAGAGTGAGACTCCGTCTCAAAAAAAAAAAAAAAAACCACAACAAACAAACAAACAAACAAAAAATGAGGAGCTTCAATATCTGATTTCTTTTGTTGGCTGATAGATTTTTTCCTTCTTTCCACTAATAATAAGGGATTAGTAACCTGTGTCATCATTATACCTCTAACTCTTCTGGGCACCAGACTTACCTCTCCACTTACTATATTTTTTTCCCACAAACCTAGACCTGTTTAGGTGTTCTCTGTATTAATGAGCAGCATTCACCCAAGCTAAAAACCTGGCTGTCAACCTACATTTGTTCATCTTGCCTCACCTCCCACATCCATTAACCACTGAAGTCCTGTTGACCCAACCTCCTAAATCTTTCTTAAATCTGTCCCACTGCCGTAGATACCCTATAACCATTTGTTGCCTAAATTACTCTAATACTTGTTTAGTCTCCTTGCCTCTAGTCTTGCTGCATTGAGTCCCACCTCCAGACTGCCACTTATCAGTCCTTCTAAAATGATGGTCTAGTTACATTACTTTGCTTTATTTCTTACCTCCACCTGATACGCTGGGAATTTCATTATTTGGTCTCTACCTGCCTTGTTTCTCTTCTCACCATTTGATATGCCCCTCCGTTTCCTGCTCCTCTCTTGGCATTGAAGTCTTACATAAGATTGCTGGTAGTTCTTGAGCACTGGAGGCTAATTGTTTCATACCCCTGTCAGATTGTTCATGACGTTTATTTTCTCTCTTGAGAAAGGGAAACCATCAGCAGAATCTCCATTTCTACGTCGATTAAGTTACAAATATAGTAGAATTTGTATAGTGGTGTTTCAGATGTCCTATGCTCTGTAAGGTCTTTCCTGTCTTCCTGAGGTAGCATTTATTTACCACTATACATAATACTTCTAATATGGTATCAAAATGATTTACGAAACCCAGCTGTTTACATATGTTTCTTCACTAGACTGAAAACTTAAAGACCAGTGGTTTATTTATCTTTACATATTCAAAACTTTTTTTTTTTCTTTTTTGAGACAGAGTCTTGCGCCGTCTCCCAGGCTAGAGTGGCAGTGGCTCAATCTCAGCTCACTGCAAGCTCTGCCTCCTGGGTTCATGTCATTCTCCTACCTCAGCCTCCTGAGTAGCTGGGGCTACAGGCATCAACCACCACGCCCAGCTAATTTTTTGTATTTTTAGTAGAGACAGGATTTCACCATGTTACCCAGGATGATCTCGATCTCCTGACCTTGTGATCTGCCCACCTTGGCCTCCCAGAGTGCTGGGATTATAGGTGTGAGCCACCACGCCTGGCCACATCTTCAGAACTTATATAAGGCCAAGTATGTGAATGGTGCTTAGTAGACATTTAGTAAATTAATGAAATTTTTCCTCTAGCAGAGATAAGGTGATGTGAACATTAAGCCAATCAAACCCTAAGATAATATGTGACCTATTTGCAGTATAGTATTCTTGCAGAGAATAATGCCACTTTCTTGATACTATTAATTGATTAATGCAGGAATAGGATCTAGTGTTAGTTTCCGAGTTATGGATTAATTCGTTGTTGAGTCTTAATCTGTTTCTTCACATTGACAGTAAAAAGTATGGAATTTTAGTGAATTTTTTTGAGTGGTCACAATATTGCTGGGGAGTGTCACCGTGTTGTTAACCAGTATTGATGTGTTGTTCGTGTATTCAGGGGTTTCTTTTGCAGGACAGAGGATCAGATGTTGAGAGTTTGGACAAACTCATGAAAACCAAAAACATTCCTGAAGCTCACCAAGATGCATTGAAAGCTGGGTTTTCAGAAGCTTTTCTGAAAGCTCAAGCACTTTCAAAAAAAAAAAAACCAATGATAAGTTGATTTGAAACCATTCATGTTTCAGAAGAATAACTGAAAGGAAGTCATAATCCTACATTGAAGTTTTAAGTAACTTTCTAAGACCATCCATCCTTCTACTGATTGAATTCCACTATATTTGTAATTTTATGTAGAAATGGAGATTCTACTGATGGTTTCCCTTTCTCAAGAGAAAAACCAAATTGAAGAACAGGAAGTGTGAGTGGCTTAATAAAGGTTTTTGTTTCTTTGTTTTTTGTTTCTCTGTGTGTGTGTGTGTTTTTGTTGTCATCGTTGTTGTTTGTTTGTTTTTGAGACACAGTCTTGCTTCATCGCCCAAGCCAGAGTGCAGTGGTGTAATCACGGCTCATTGCAGCCTTAACTTTCTGGGCTCAAGTGACCCTTTCACCTCAGCCTCCTGACTAGCTAGGACCACACGCGTATGCCACCACATCCAGCTAATTTTTGTAGAGATGGAATCTTGCCATGTTGTCCAGGCTGGTCTTGAACTCCAGGGCTCAAGTGATCCTCCTGCCTTGACCTCTTAAAGTGCTGGGATTATAGGCATGAGCCACGATGCTCAGCTTTAATGAAGTTTCTGATAATAGGGTACTTACAGGAAATCATAGCAGTTATGAAAAAGAATGCCAGATTCCAAAATTGCATGTGATGAAATGTGATTATCAACAATAACCTAATATTTGCATTTCATTGAGCTGTCATATTTCATTAATGTTATTTGATGTAAGGCGTTTTCTTTCTCCCCTAGATTCCCTAAGATGAACCTGTCTGATTCTCTTCATTCTGCTGCTATTCAGCATTTATGGACTTTTAAAAAAACCATTTTTATATGTTAAAAGTTTTCTTATTAATCTAACGTATTAGCTTCTTATTCCTTTAAATACGTGATTCTTTTTAATGCTTAATCTAAGCCTTAAAGAAAGAACACATTAATATTTATAGTTCTAGAAGCTAGGCTTTCATTCCTAGTAGTGATTAGTTTTCCAGATTTTTGGAAATGATACCTGTCCAGTTATAAAATTTAAAAATTATCCTGATCAACAAGGTGAAAGGAAAATTAATTATTTAATTAATTTAAAAATTACTTGGAAGAATTTTATAATAGCAAAACAAGCTGATCTAAGCAATACAAGCCTTCTATTTCAAAGATAAACTAATAAAATCACATTAAATGTTTCCCTTTTTTATAGTTTGCTTATCTGAAATGAAGTAATAGTGTCAGACTTAAGTGGTTCCAATTACCTTTTCAACCACCATGCAGTTTTCACCCTGTCTTCTCTATTCTCTTTATTATTAAGGATATGTACAGATTCTTTAAAAAATACTTTAGTGGGCTAAAACTATTAGTGTTCATTCTAGAATTACTATTTTAAATTTGCTCTCCCAGCTTCCGTGTTCTTGATTTATTAAGGATTTCTTCTTAACCTTGTATTTTGCCAACTCATTTTTCAGCCTATTTTAAAAGTATTTTTGGGCTTCTTTTGAGGAAATTAGAATTTGCTCAATTTACTCATTTATAACTGCTCTAGTTTGGAAGTTTCTACATGAGTGGGAAAGATTTAAGAAATCCTTGTAATAGTTCTCCAAAACTGATCTCAAATATTTTCCTGTCCTATCAGACTTGTTCTGTCTTGGTTGTACTTAATGATGTCATAACTGATAGGCCATTTGAGGGCAAGTAATAACAGTTTTTAGAGGAAGAAAACTACATGAAAAGTGTAATAATGTGTTAAACTTCAGTTTCTTATTAATGTTTGTCAGTATTTTCTGCTAACTTTAAGGCAATATATTTCAAAGTGTAGATCTGTGACCAGTTATATCAGAAAAATCAAAGTTTTTGTTAAAAATGCAAATTCTGCTGGGCCCTTTCTCAAATTTCCAAACATAGTTCTGTGCTGTGGCCTGAGAACCTGCATTTTAACATATTTCTCAAGTGAGTTTTATTCACACCAAAGATTGAGAAATGCTGATTTAAGATTTCTATCATTAGATACTACAATGAGAAGTGGAAAATAATTTTTGATTTTATTAACTGGAAAGTACAAATATGTCTTATTATTTTTTAATTTTAATTTTTTCAAGTTTATTAAGAAAGTAAAGGAATAAAAGAATGGCTACTCCATAGGCAGAGCAACTGAAATATGTCTTCTTAATGTGAATCGCTTACTCTTTGAAAATAGTTTAGAAATCCAGGAGACCTAGTTTCTATTTCTCATTCTGATTTGACATGTGAAGTTAGTTCTCTTAGATATTTAATTTTTCTAGGCTTTGCTTTCTTACATCTAAAAAGTAAAGTGATTGGAATATTATTAACCTATCAAATATAAACATTTCTTTTCTTCCCTTTAGTCCGCTTCTGGACAACAATGGGGCTTGATTCTGCAGTAGATCCTGTCCAGATGAAAAATGTCACCTTCGAACATGTTAAAGGTGTAAGTTAAGAAGATTGCCTTGCCTTCTTCATTAATTCTCTAATTGATACTCTGACAAAGTCGATATTTGATTCTACAATGTATTCTGGAATAGGTAAAATTGTATCGCAAAGTATTAGAAACATTTGTATTTTGGGATAAATAATAATACCCAAGTATCAAATCTTGCTTTACGACAGAGATTAGTATAATTTATGAAGGAGCAGCCTGGTATAGTGGAGTGAATGTGGACTTCAGAGTCAAGTTGACTAACGTTTGAAATTCATTTTTCTACTTATTAGCTATGTATCCTTGAGGAAATTACTTTAGATTCTGACAAATAATGTGTGTGCTTGGCACATAGTAGATAGTTAATAAATAGTCCTTCTTTATTGATTTTTCTCTTGCCTCTTATTGATTTTTCTAACTCCAGTAGCCTCCTGAAGTGCTGGGATTACAGACGTGAGCCACCGTGCCCAGCCGACAATGTGTATTTCTTGAATGAATGGAATGTATAAATCCTAGTTTATAGTCAATTAATTTGTTAAATACTTAACGGCTTTTTTTGGGGGGGAGAGGATGGAGTCTCGCTCTGTCGCCCAGGCTGGAGTGCAGTGGTGCGATCTTGGTTCACTGCAACCTCCGCCTCCCGGGTTTACGCCATTCTCCTGCCTCAGCCTCCTGAGTACGAGGACTACAAGCACCCGCCACCACGCCTGGCTAATTTTTTGTATTTTTAGTAGAGACAGGACTTCACCGTGTTAGCCAGGTTGGTCTCGATCTCCTGACCTCATGATCCACCCACCTCGACCTCCCAAAGTGTTGGGTTTACAAGTGTGAGCCACCAACACCCGGCCCAAATGAGTTTGTTGCCAGTACTGGCGCCGTGGTCATTCAGCAGAGATTGGGAGTGTCGGTGACGGCGATCACGTCAGGAGATCACACTATCCTTGGAAGCGATTATCGTGAAATTCGCCTCTACTAAAAGCGTTAAAACCAGTCGGGCGGTATGGCGCCGCAGTCCCAGTTGGTCAGAGGCTGAGCAGGAGAATCGGCGCAAACCCAGAAGCTGAGTTGTAGTGAAAGTCGGTATTGTCTTCCACAGTTCGGCTACGCCAGAGCAAAAGACTGGTTTCAAAAAAAAAAAAATATTTAATAGTATCTATTAAGTGCTAGACCCTATTTTAGCTGCTGGAATAGAATAATCTTTGCCTTCATAGAGTTTAAATTCTAAAACCAGGAACTGGACACTGATATGTCATATAAGAATTTAGTAGAGTATGTTAAAAGGTAATAAAAATGTATGGAGGAAAAAATAGAGCAGGGTAAAGAGGAATAGCAGCTCTGGGAGAAAGATTATAGTTTTAAATGTAATGTTCAGGGTGTGATTGATTGATAGAGAAGGTGACATTTGAGAGAAAATCTGAAGGAGAAGATGGAATAAACTGCATTTATCTGAGACAAGAACATTTCTGGCCAAAGGAACAGATTGAGCAAAGGTTCTGAGGTATTAGAGTATCTGATTTGTTCATTTTTGAAAGTAAAACCAATAGAATTTTTTTTTTTTTTTTTTTTTTGAGAGAGTCTTGCCCTGTCACCCAGGCTGGAATGCAGTGGCACAATCTCGGCTCACTGTAACCTCTGCCTCCCAGGTTCAAGCGATTATCTTGCCTCAGCCTCTTGAGTAGCTGGGATTACAGGCTACTGCCACCATGCCTGGCTAATTTTTGTATTTTTAGTAGAGATGGGGTTTCACCATGTTGGCCAAGCTGATCTCAAACTCCTGACCTCGTGATCCGCCCATCTCAGCCTCCCAAAGTGCTGGGATTACAGCTGTGAGCACTGCGCCCGGCCTTTATTGAGGATTTAAAAGGCTGTGAGTGGAGCAGATTTGGGGGACAAAGGTTGGAAATTTAGTTTTAGGTATGTTGGGTGTGAGAGATACAAATGAAAGGTTGAGTAACTTGGATATACCACTTGGGAGGTATGGGATAGGTCTAAGCTAGAATTAAAAATATGAGATTACATTTATATATATTTATATATGTTATATTTATATTTAACATATTACATATAACATGTTTATATATAACATGTTTAATTTAACATATACTTATATATGTTGTTTATATATAACATATAACATAAGTTTACATATAACATGTTTAATTTAACATATATTTACATATATGTTAAGTACACATGTTTAGATTAGATTACCCAGGGAGTAAGTGTAACCAGAAGAGAGTTTAAATACTGAGCTATAGAACACTTGAAGGTTCATAAGACTGAGAGAAGAAGCCAGGAACCAAGACTAAGAAGGAGCTGCTAGTGTTAAGTGACAAAGGTATCCTAGAAGAAAATATTTCTATGATGAGGGGAGTGATCAGCGATGTGAAATGCTATTGATGGGCCAAGTGAGAACTGACCATTTGATTTAGCAGTAGGTCACTGGTGTACCTGATAAACAGCAATTTTAATGGAGTTGCAGGGGTTAAATTCTGACTGCAGTGGGTTTACAAGAGGTAAAAAGAATTGAGATGGAATAGAGGATTACAAACAATTCTTGGATTTTTTTTTTTTTTTTTTGACAGAGAAGTGCAGATAATTTATCTCATAGTACAAAATAAAGTTGGAATGTCGGTAAACTAGTAGGTGGGGGTTGTGGAAATTGACAGAATCAAGGTAACGAGAAGAAAGAATACGGTTGCAAGAGGAGGAATGAGTGATTTACGGAGGAAGTAAATTGTGTAGGAATAGGAGAACGAATGGAAATGGGAAATAAAGCTGTTGGGCTCACTTGAAATTTGGGATCATGAATTTACATTAATACAAGTCAAAATGTTTTTTTCGACTGATTTTCTATTTCTTTTATCTCTTCCACATATAAATTCCAGAACTTTAGTCACACACCGTGCTTTTCTCTGTGCTTTGCCGTTACATCTGCTCTATTATATTTGATTTCTGAGATCTCTAGTGGCTGGGTAATTATCTTTCAGGAAAGTTTTGGAAGAAATTCTTCCTGCAGGAGGGATTTGAAGTACATGATCTGAGGACTCTTCCAACTCTGAAGAGACTGGTTATGTTATTATTTCTGCTTTTCCTCTTTACATACTTGTGTCTCATGTTTTTTTCAACCTAGACTATTGGGGAATAAGGAATTGGGAATCATTATGATAGTTTTACACCAAGCAGTTATTTCCTTTCCTTTCCAGTTTAAATGGTTATGAACCCTGTTGGAATTGTATAAAGGGAACAATTGAGGAAGAGGTTGGTGCAGTGATTATTTGAAACCTTCAATCATCAGTGTGGAGGGCTCTTCTCATTGTGTTTGAGGTCTGCATGCCTTTTCTAAATTGAGCCTGTATTAAGGCTGTGGTCAGATAGGGCATTGTTATTTTCTGCCTGTAATGTATATACTTATTTACTGAATATACCACACTTCTTTTGGAATGAGATAATTTTTTTCTTTTTTGAGACAGTGTCTCGCTCTGTGGCCCAGGCTGGAGTGTAATGGCGTGATCTTGACTCACTGCAGCTTCGACCCTCTGGACTCAAGTGAGACTGCTGCCTTAGCCTCCCTTATAGCTGAGGTCGCAGGCATGCATCACCACACCTGGCTAATTTTTAAATTCAATTTTATTATTCTTTTTAGACAGTGTCTGGCTCTGTCACCCAGGGTGAAGTGCAGTGGTGTGATCTTAGCTCACTTCTACTCCTGGACTCAAGCCATCCTCCTGCCTCAGCCTCCCAGGTGACTGTGATTTCAGATGTGTGCCCCTACGCCTGGCTAATTTTTGTACTTTTTTTGTAGAGTCGGGATTTAGCTGTGTTGCCCAGGTTGGTTTTGATCTCCTGAGTTCAAGTGATCCACCCATCTTTTCCTCCTAAAGTGCTGGGATTATAGGTGTGAGAGGCATCAGGCCCAGCTGATTTTTTCCTTTTTTTTTTTTTTTTTGTAGAGACAGAGTCTCACTTTGTTGTCCAGGCTGGTCTCAAACTCCTGAGCTCAGGCAAACCTTCTGTCTCAGCCTCAGAAACTTCTGGGGTAATAGGCATGAGCCACCACGCTTGTCCTGGAATGTGGGGATTTCTGAGTACTAAACTAAAACCATGCTGATGACTAAGCATAATGAAAGTAGACATCACAATTAAGATAGATCCTACAAAGTTTTCCATGCTAAAATGAATTAATTTTATAATTGTCATAAGACCTAAATTTATATAGAGCAAATTCACTAGCATTTATCAGAACAGCTTTGCCATTACGTAGTTCCTGTGTTCAAATTTTTACCAAATATCAAAGAGCTTGTATAGGAATATCGTTTCCTTGCCTAGAATTTCTGAATATATAGGCATACTTGTATATATAGCCTTAAATATTAATAAGGGCTTTTAATAACTTGATTCGTTACCTTGATCCCATTAACTATTTTCCTTGATAGATCTTACATTCCTCAAGTGAGAATTCTCTTGCCGCAGAATTTGGGGAGATAATATGGTTTTTTGAATAGTAAATTATGTTTAATCTCTTCTCCTTTATCCCTACAACTTAAAATTGGCATTGTATCTATTATTTTGACCAAATGTATTTTAGTCTTCTTTTAGCACATGGATATTATCTTTCAAGTTGTCTTTTAATAAACCAGCCAAGTCTTTTTTTTGTTTTTTTTTTTTTTTGACCATAAATCTCATTGAAGTTTAACAAATTCACACCAAGGTGCATAAATTTTCAAAAAGTGTCTGTGTTATAGGTATCCAGCTCAAGAAGCAGAGCATTATCAGAAGCCCAGAACCTCCCTGATGCCTCCTTCTGGTTACCGTCTTCCCTACCTAGGGACACTTTCCTATCTAATACCACACATGAATTTTGCCTGTTTTTGGATTTTGATAAATGTAATCCATATAGAATATCTTCTTTTGTATGACGCTTTTTTTTTTTTTTTTTGGATAGAGTCTTGCCCTGTCACCCAGGCTGGAGTGCAGTGGCGCAATCTTGGCTCATTGCAACCTCCACCTCTTGGGTTCAAGCGATTCTCCTGCCTCAGTCCCCCAGGTAGCTGGGATTACAGGTGCCTGCCACCAAGCCTGGCTAATTTTTGTACCTTTAGTAGAGGCAGGGTTTCACCATGTTGGCAAGGCTGGTCTCAAACTTCTGACCTCATGATCTGCCTGCCTCAGCCTCCCAAAGTGCTGGGATTACAGATATGAGCCACCACACCTGACTGAGGCTTCTTTTATTCAACATGATGTTTGTGAGATCCATCAGTTATTTGAGCTGTGGTTTATTTATCCTTATTGCATAGTATTCCATTATACAAATACCACAACACTGTGCAATTATACTACTTTAGGTGGACATTCGGGTTATTTCTAGTTTTTGGCTCAAATAGAGCTGGTGTGAATATTCTTGTACACATCTCTTGGTGAACATATGTACACACTTCTGTACCTAGGAGTGGGCAAAGCTTTCATATATATATATACACACACACACACACATATACACACACACACACACACACACTCTGTGAAAAGAAAATGCTTTATTTTTAACCATTAACTTGATTAAAATGTTAGTAATTTTTTTTTTTTTTTGAGATGGTGTCTCACTTTGTCACCCAGACTGGAGTGCAGTGGCGTGATCTTGGCTCACTGCAACCTCCACCGCCAGGGTTCAAGCAATTCTCTACCTTAGCATCCTGAGTAGCTGGGATTACGGGTGCCCACCACCAAGCCCAGCTAATTATTTATTTATTTATTTATTTTTTGGTATTTTTAGTAGAGACGGGGTTTCTCCATCTTGGCCAGGCTGATCTTGAACTCCTGACCTCGTGATCTACCCACCTCAGCCTCCCGAAGTGTTGGGATTACAGTCGTGAGCCACCACGCCTGGCAACATTAGTAAATTTTTAATTAATGGTTTAATCAGAATAACTTTCAAAGACCATTCCAAGTCTAACAAAAAAAACATAACTTTGCTCTTTAATAAGTATAATATTTCCTGGAAATACGTCTGGGACTTTTTCTTGAAATAATAAGTGAATCATGACAATAATTGTGCATTTTTGGAATGCCCTTTGGCATAAAGATATGTTTCATGTTTAAGTCTGCTCCTCATTAGGTAGTTTATTTTTAACTATGCCCAACGTATTTGACTTTTGTTTTCTCACTGAGAAAACAAAAATTCAGAATGATTTTTTGGGGATAGTAAGGAGATTTTGCATAACTGGAAATAATGGTCAGGGGAAAACCCTTTGTGTGTTTTATAAGGGGCCATTTTTGTATACTTCCTTCACGGAAATAAAGAAGGCCAGGTTAATTCCATATCCAAATTAAATTTATGATTTTCAAAAGGGAAGCCTTGATAATCTAACCAAATGTATCCATTATCTAAAGTTATTTGAAAAATTGTGTCACTTTAGGTGGAGGAAGCTAAACAAGAATTACAGGAAGTTGTTGAATTCTTGAAAAATTCACAAAAATTTACGGTTCTTGGAGGTAAACTTCTGAAAGGTAAGATATCTTTTCTTTCCCATGATTTGATGTTTAAAAAAACCCTGTAATATATCACTAATATAATTTTAACTGATTGAAGTTTAAGTCTTAATTGCTATTTTACAAAATGGATGATCGTTCTGAACAAATTCCACAGCCTTTTTTTGTAACTGCAAATTTTTATATAATTTCAGAGTTTAAGTTACAACAATAGTACATAGATTGCTCCTCATATCCTTAACCTAGGCTCACACATTTTTAATATTTAGTTCTTTTTTTTTTAGATCCGGGCTTGAGTACAGTGATGCAATCATGGCTCACTATAGCCATGACCTCCTGAATTCAGGTGACCCTCCCAAGTAGCTGGGACCACAGGCACACACCACCATGCCGGTTAATTAATGTATTTTTTGTAAAGATGAGATTACTCCATATTGCCCAGGCTCCTCTTGAACTCCTGGGCTCAAGCGATCCACCCACTTTGGCCTCCCGAAATACTAGGACTGCAGGCATGAGCCAGTGCGCTCAACCTAGCTCCCTTATAAAAATCATTCACTTTGTCTCTTTACACACATATAAATATAAAAGTTATTTGTCAGTAAATAAATTTTTAACTATTTGAGAGTAAATTATAAACATAGTCACCCCTAAGTGTATTCTTTTACATAACTCCAGAGTAATACGAAAATTAGGACATTAGCTGGGTGTGGTGGCTCACACCTATAATCCCAGCATTTTGGGAGGTGGAGGCAGATGGATTGCTTGAGGTCAGGAGTTCAAGACCAGTCTGGTCTTGAACCAGGGGCCATTGGAGTTCTAACCAGCCTGACCAATATGGTGAAAACCCGTCTCTACTAAAAATACAAAAAAAAAAAAAAAAAAAAAAAATTAGCCGGGCTTGGTTGCAGGTGCCTGTAATCCCAGCTACTCGGGAGGCTGAGGCGAGAGAATTGCTTGAACCTAGGAAGTGGAGGTTGCAGTGAGCCAAGACTGAGCCACTGCACTCCAGCCTGAGGGACAGAGTGAGACTCCATCTCAAAAAACAACAACACAAAAAAGACATTTAACATATCTACAAAACCATTATGAAATTTATAGTCTATATCCGTTGTAGTGTTACCCTGATCCTTACCTTCTTCCCCAGTTGAAGACCCAATCCAGGATCACATATAACATTTAGATTTTTATTGTTTGTTTGTTTTAATGAAACAATTCCTTAGCCTTTTTGTGAGGGAGTGGGGAGAAGAGGATTAATCATGCTTTTTATAGTTGAAAGAGTACTTGCCTAATTATTTATAGAATGTTTTCAGTTTGGCTTTGTCTGATGTTTTCTCATGGTTAACATGGTTTTTAATGACTTCACAGTATCCTTCTAATTTATGGTTGTATCACAATTTAACCATTTATATTCAATTTTTATTTGGTTTCCAGTCTTTTGCTATTAAAAATAGTACTGTGGTGATCATCTTAATTCAAGGCTTTGCCTTCATGTTTAATTATTCCTTAGACTACATTTCTAGAAATGGAGTTGCTGAGTTAAAGGATGACACTCCTTTTTAATGCTTGTTTTTATACAGCCACCTATCTCTAGTGAGAATACAGCAGTGTATGAAATTATCTGCAAGGAACCTTTGCTAATTTAGGGCACATTTATTAAAGCAGTGCTATCACATCACGGAGTGAATGTTTAAAACTACAGAAGTATTAATAGTTACACTCCTCCCCGCCTTTTTTTTTTTTTTTTTTTTTTTTTTTTGAGACGCAGTTTGGTTCTTGTTTCCCAGGCTGGAGTACAATGACGCGATCTCGGCTCACTGCAACCTCCCCCTCCCGGATTCAAGTGAGTCTCCTGCCTCAAGCCTCCCGAGTAGCTGAGATTACAGGCATGCTCCACCATGCCTGGGTATTTTTTTTTTTTTTTTCAGTAGAAAGAAACGGGGTTTCTCCATGTTGGTCAGGCTGGTCTTGAACTCTCGACCTCAGGTGATCCACTAGCCTCGACTTCCCAAATTACTGGGATTATAGGCGTGAGCCACGTGACCGACCTACTCTCCTCCTCTTTTTTTTCTTTTCTTTCTTTCCTTTTTTTTTTTTTTTTTTTTTGACAGAGTCTCGCTCTGTCGCCCAGGCTGGAGTGCAGTGGCACGATCTCCGCTCACTGCAAGCTCCCCCTGCCGAATTCACGCCATTCTCCCGCCTCAGCCTCCTGAGTAGCTGGGAGTACAGGTGCCCGCCACCAACCCTGGCTAAATTTTTGTGTTTTTAGTAGAGACGGGATTTCACCATGTTAGCCAGTCCCCCGACCTCGTGATCCACCCACCTCGACCCCGCTAAGTGCTGGGATTACAGGCCTGAGCCACTGCACCCGGCCTCACTCTTCCTCTTTCTAATCACAAGGAGTATTTTAAATTTGTAGAAAATTTGAGTAGTATAAATTTGTAGAAAAATCTTCAGATACCAAGATGTAGTCCACAGAAATTAATATGATTTAAACCAGTTAAGTATCACTGAAACATGACAATACTAGGATAGTCATAAAGCTATCTTTGAGCTTGAGCTTTCTTTACTGTAATTTTTTAATGTTAAAATGCAGCAAACATGTATGTAAAGAAGTTTTGTTGCTTTTTAAATGTAATATGTATATTTACAAAAACATACAAATCAGGCAATTCCTTTTTTCTAACATGTGAAAATTATTATGATATTATGAAAATTTTCAAACATATGGAAAACCTTGAAAGAACAGTACGATTAACGTCCATATCCTACCAACTTAGACTAAACAATGTTAACATTTTGTCATATTTGCTTTCTGTATATGTGTGTGTTTCCCCCCCAAACATTTGAGAGAAAACTATAGACATCAACTACTTGACCTCTAAAGACTTCATTATACATCACCTAAGAATAAGGACAGTGTCCTAAATAAACATAATAATCTTATCCCACCAAAGAAAATTAACACTATTTCCTTAATATCATATTGTCAATTCAAGATTCATGAATTGCATTTGATTGTTTAGTCTTTTAATCTATTTCTACTTGAATTTTTATCTTACTTATTTAGTGATAAAAGAGTTTGTATTTTTTTGCCTCAAGGTTCTCCCTGTCATGTCTGTTGTTGGTATGTAAACAATACTTACATGATATAGGAAAATTAATTTTGGACAAGGTTCTGAAGTGAACCTATAGCAGACACAAGTATGGTTTACTGTGTTTCAAAATCTTGCTTATTGTTATGACCTTAACCTGAAAATTATATAAATGAATAACTATTTGTTTTATAGGTTCATATCGAGGGATTTTAAAAAAATACTTTGAATCATTCTTGTTTTGTTTTCTTTTAGGAATTCTTTTAGTTGGACTCCCAGGGACTGGAAAGTCACTTCCAGAGCAGGAGAAGCTGATGTTCCTTTTTATTATGCTTCTAGATCCAAATTTGTTGAGATGTTTGTGGTGTGGGAGTCAGCAGTATCAGAAATCTTTTTAGTACATTTTGATGTATCTTTCATACAATACTAAATTTTGTTAATTTTAAGGGAAGTGTGTATCTTCCCCTTTCTTTGATAATTACTTTTTCCTTTTTTTAATTTCTATTTTTGGGGGCCTCTAGCTTTGCATGCTAATTAGTTTTGATAGCTAAAATAGCAATTGTGGAATCTTGATTTGGATAGCTTAATATATGAATTATTGAAAGAGCTAGTGGAAGTGCAAAATGAGGTTGGAGGCTACCACAAATCTCTTAGTTTTTTTTTTTTTTCTTTTTCATTTTATTCATCAATTTTATAGTATGGAATTAGGGAGTAATTAGCTTCAAACCTAATTGTATATGCTATTTGTATATCTAGGAAGAATGAATGCCTAATTGCTTTTATTTTAAATCATTTTCTTTGGTATATTTTTTTTTTTCCTCCCGAAGCTACTATTCTTAAATCAGTAAAAATTGACCTCCTTTTGTGTATTTTCTTACAATGAATATTTTTGTTGGCTTTTGACAGTTTTATAGAATTTTAATATTTATCTTGTTCAAAACTGTTAACTTCTTTCAGCTTATTTGAATCTTTTTTGTTGTCTTAGGGGAAGAAATGTGAATGTTCCTTGTGTTACATTTATTGAGGAATTAGATTCTGTTGGTGGGAAGAGAATTGAATCTCAATGCATCCATATTTAAGGCAGACCATAAGTCAACTTCTTGCTGAAATGGATGGGTAATTGAGTCTCCTTTTGTCTTAGAATATGGTGATGCCTCCCAGCATTTGATATATGTAGAAGTGATCTTATGCAAATTATTTCCATAAGGCATTTCATATCTAGAGATATGAAAAATGTGATGTGTATAGGAAACAGAGTAGTCCCTCAAGCAAGAAATCAAGACAAGCTTTTTCTCTCATTATTGTATTGTTTTCACTACTAATTGGATATTTGAATATCAATTCATTTAATTTGTGGTATTTATATTCTTTTTCATTTGTTGTTGTACTTAAGATAGAAAAACAGTGATTCAAGCTGAGACTAGTAGTCTATTTGAAGAAATACACTTGTTTCTACACAGTTTATGACTAGCTTTTAATGTTGTGGCAGGTTTAAAGCTTACCTCAATGTTTATAATGTAAAAAGCAAGAGTTGATGTTGTTTTGAAAGAAGTGTCTTAAAAGTCAATATAAGACATTTTGAAACCACATAGGAAGCCCAGGAGCGAATAATTTGAATTGGTATGCTTGAAAGTAATGTTTTCAAAAATTAACCAGGCACCTAAACTTTTTATATTAGGTTATCTTTTCCTACATAGACCAGATGATTGTGAAGATATGTAGTCACAGATGACTGGTGGTATCAGTCTCTTTTCTTAGCAGGTGGATCATGAGGTCAGGAGATTGAGACCATCCTGGCTAACATAGTGAAACCCCGTCTCTACTAAAAATACAAAAAAAAAAAATTAGCTGGGCGTGGTGGCGGACGCCTATAGTCCCAGGTACTCGGGAGGCTGAGGCAGGAGAATGGTGTTGAACCCGGGAGGTGGAGCTTGCAGTGAGCAGAGATCGCGCCACTACACTCCAGCCTGGGTGACAAGAGAGAGACTCCATCTCAAAAAAGAAAAAGAAGAAAAGAAAATAGTCAGTGGCTTGTACCTAGAAATTGGGGAGAAAATTTTTTAAAATAAATAAAAAATAAAAATAAATTAGTCAGGTATGGTGGCATGTGCCTGTTGTTCCAGCTACTTGAGAGGTTGAGGCAGAAGGATCACTTTTTCCCAGAAATTTGAGGCTACAGTGAGCTATGAAGGTACTGGTACACTCCAACTTAGGCCACAAAGGGAGTCCCAGTCTCAAAAAAAAACAAAAACAAAAAAAACAAAAAAAAAAACTGTTTTGTGTAGAGCATTTCTACATGTGTGCTGTGCTTCAATGTTAGTGAAAATATAGCATATTTTCCTATGTAGTTGTCAATCCAGTGAAGGACTTATCATAATAGGAGCCACAAACTTCCCAGAGGCATTAGATAAGTAAGTATTAAAAGAAGATTTTTGTGAAGTGCTGTTTACATGCTACAAAATTATGCTAAAAGAAGTCCATTGCAAAACATCACATTATATGATTCCATTTATAGGCAATGTCCAGAATAAGCAAATCCACAGAGACAAATTAGAGTAGCTGTTACCAGAGGTTAGGGAGAATGGCGAATGGCTGCCACTGGATATGGGATTTCTTTGTGCGGATGGGAATATTCTAAAATTAGATTGTGCTGATGGGTGTACAATTCTGAATATATTAAAAACCACTGAAGTATCCACTTTAAATTCTGTTATATGAATTACATCTCAATAAAACTGTTAAATATTTCTTTGTTATATGTCACAAAAGTTTTATGTAGACAGCATTTTTAAAATAAATTCACTGTAGCATTATAACTAGGTTTAAAGTTACTATGAAAAAAATTTTATTGTACAAGTTATTCATATTTTTATTTGATCACTAGTTTGTCACTGCCTAAGACTCTAGTCTAACATTCTGTACTTAGTCTAACATTCCATACAAGTCTAACCACACACTTAGATGTGTGCTTCTCATAATAGTTTTTTGTGGAATTATTTGTTCCTGAACTGAGCTGCTTCCATGCTTTTGTTTCTGAGGGGTAGGCTATCTAGGTGCACACATGTATCTAAATGAGCCTTGTTCTGCCTTCTGGTTATTGACACTGTTACTTGAGCCTTGTTTTAAAAGGAATTATCTGAATATTTACGTACAAAACTCCATCTGTTCTCTGGCTGCCCTTGGCTTCCCACTCATGTCATTAGGGTGTCAGTCCTGTTGAATCTGAGCTTTAGCATCATCAGTTTATTAATTTATATTTTCCTTTTACATTATTCCTGTAGTACCTTAATACTTCCTGGTCGTTTTGACATGCAGGTTACAGTTCCAAGGACAGATGTAAAAGGTCGAACAGAAATTTTGAAATGGTATCTCAATAAAATAAAGTTCGATCAATATAAGTCTAATTCTATCGAAACAAACATTATCATTTCTATAAAGTGGTAATACACAACTCACCCTGTGTGTGCTCCTTTCAGGGTAAATGTATTAATATTAAAAGACCAGTTCATTTTTATCGTCTGCTTTTTTACCATTAGTATGTTCATTTAAAAGTCCATTCCTTAGTTATTGTGTATCCAGGAGATTCTATTGTTTTGAACCCTGATTCTAAAGAAAGGTTTTTTTAAGAGTATTCAGACAGATAATATTTGAGGAAATACATATGTATATACATATTTTCTAAGATGAATGTAAAATGCAAAATAACAGAAAAAGCTTCAGAAACAGTAGCTCATGATATAGTCAGTATGGGGCCAAAAGAGAAGAATGCAAATTATAAAACAAAACATATGAAAATGTATTACCCATTTTAGTAATAAATGAAATTTTTAAAGCTGCAGTAGTTTCAGAGATAGCTGGATCAATTCATTAAACTATATATGTTTCCTATAATTAGGGCACCTTTTATGTCCAAAGTAAGTATTTCCAGGTGAAATTCAGAGAAAAAATGTCTAAACTATGGCTCAGAATAGCTATAGCTAGCTATTTTCTTTTTTCCCTCAGAAGGTGAGTTTTTTGTTTTTGTTTTTTTGTGTTTGTGTTTTGTTTTGTTTTGTTTCTGTTTTGTTTTGTTTTGAGACAAAGTTTCGTTCTTTTTGCCCAGGCTAGAGTGCAACGGTGCGATCTCGGCTCACTGCAACCTCTGCCTCCAGGATTCAAGTGATTCTCCTACCTCAGCCTCCCAAGTAGCTGGCATTACAGGTGCACACCACCACGGTAAGCTAATTTTTGTATTTTTAGTAGAGACGGGGTTTCACCATGTTGGCCAGGCTGGTCTCAAACTCCTAACCTCAGTTGATCCACCCGCCTCAGCGTCCCAAAGTGCTGGGATTACATGCATGAACCACTGCACCCAGCCAGAATGTGAGTTCTTTGTGAAGAGCTTCCTTTTACCTGTTTTGGACTTTTAGTGTTGTGTTCTCTTTTTACATTAGCCATTGATCCAGAAATTATAGCTCGAGGTACCACTGGCTTTTCTGGAGCAGAGTTGGAGAATCTTGTGAACCAGGCTGCATTAAACGTAGCTGTTGATGGAAAAGAAATGGTTACCATGAAGGAGCTGGAGTTTTCCAAAGACAAAATAATAATGGGTAGGTTTCACTCCACCTCCTGGGTTCACGCCATTCTCCTGCCTCAGCCTCCCCAGCAGCTGGGACTACAGGCACACACCGCCATGCCCGGCTAATTTTATATTTTTTTGTATTTTTAGTAGAGACGGGGTTTCACCGTATTATCCAGGATGGTATTGATCTCCTGACCTCGTGATCCACCTGCCTTGGCCTCCCAAAGTGCTGGGATTACAGGCATGAGCCACAGCGCCCAGCCTCCTTTGTTTTTTTAAAAAATTTTCTCAGAAATATTTTTTGGTTTTAATTGTACAGGTCTTTCATGTAGCTTTTTAGATGTACCCATAAGCATTTTATATTTTAATGCTATGATAAATAGTATTATTTCAAAAATGTCAATTTCTTAATTTTTATTCCTAATGTAGAGAAATACACTTGATTTTGTATCTTGATCTTCTATCTTGCAACTTTGCAAAACTCATTTATTAGTTTAAGTCGCTTTTTAATGAATTTTATTGAGCATTCTGGATTTATTGAGTTGAGTATAGAAAAGCTGCTGAAGCTTAGAAGACAGTATCTGTGAATAAAAAGAGTTTTACTTATTTCTTTCCAATCTGGATGTCTTTCAGTTCCCTTCCTTTTTCCTTTCCTTTCTCCTTTAAACATTTTTATTTATTTTTAATTTCTATAGGTTTTTGGGGGAACAGGGGGTATTTGGTTACACGAGTGATTTCTTTAGCAGTGATTTGTGAGATTTTGGTGCCCCCATCACCCAAGCAGTATACACACAACCCGATTTGTAGTCTCCTATCTCTCACCCCCTTCCCACTCTTTCCCCAAAGTCTCCAAAGTTCACTGTGTCATTTTTTTTGTGTTGTTTTTTGAGACAGAGTCTCGCTCTGTCACCTAGGTTGGAGTGCAGTGGCGTGATCTCAGCTCACTGAGACCTCCGTCTCCTGGGTTCAAACAATTCTCCTGCCTCAGCCTCCCAAGTAGTTGGGACTACAGGCGTGTGCCACCACGCCCAGCTAATTTTTTGTATTTTTAGTAGAGACAGGGTTTCACCATATTAGTCAGGATGGTCTTGATATCCTGACTTCGTGATGCACCCGTCTCGGCCTCCCAAAGTGCCGGGATTACCACTTTGTCATTCTTATGCCTTTGCATCCTCATAGCTTAGCTCCCAATTATGAGTGAAAACTTAGGATGTTTGGTTTTCCATTCCTGAGTTACCTCACTTAGAATAATAGTCTCCAATCCTATCTAGGTTGCTGTGAGTGCCATTAATTCATTCCTTTTTGTGGCTGAGTAGTAGTCCATAGCGTGTGTGTGTCTGTGTGTGTGTGTGTGTAACACATTTTTGCAACTGCAAACTGTGCTGCTATAAACAGGTATGTGCAAATCTCTTTTCATGTAATGACTTCTTTTCCTCTGGGTAGCTAGTAATGGGATTGCTGGATCAAACGATGGTTTTACTTTTAGTTCTTTAAGGAATCTCCACACTGTTTTCCATAGTGGTTGTACTAGTTTACATTCCCACTAGCAGTGTAGAAGTGTTCCCTTTTCATCATATCCATGCCAACATCTATTAGTTTTTTATTGTGTGCATTCTTGAAGGAGTAAAGTGGTATCTCATTGTGGTTTTGATTTGCATTTCCCTGATCATTAGTGACGCTGTGCATTTTTCATATCTTTGTTGGACATTTGTCCATCTTTTCAGAATTGTCTATTCATGTCCTTAGCCCACTTTTTGATGAGATCTTTTTTTTTCTTCTTTCTTTCTCTCTCTCTCTTTCTTTCTTTCTTTTTTTGATGGAGTCTTGCTCCGTCACCAGGCTGGAGTGCAGTGGCACGATCTTGTCTCACTGCAACATCTGCTTTCCGGATTCAAGCAATTCTTCTGCCTCAGCCTGCTGAGTAGCTGGGATTACAGGCGTGCCCCACCATGCCCAGCTAATTTTTGTATTTTTAGTGGTGAAGGAGTTTCACCATGCTGATCAGGCTGGTCTCGATCTTGTGACCTTGTGATCCACCCGCCTTGGCCTCCCAAAGTGTTGGGATTAGAGGGGTGAGCCACCATGCCTGGTCGGATTGTTTGTTTTTTTCTTGCTAATTTGTTTGAGTTTGTTGTAGATTCTGGATATTAGCTTTTTGTCAGATGTATAGATTGTGAAGATTTTCTCTCACTCTGTGGGTTGTCTGTTTACCCTGCTCACTGTTCCTTTGGCTGTGCAAAAGCTCTTTAGTTTAATTAAGTCCCAGCTATTTAACTTTGTTTTTACAGCATTTGCTTTTGGGTTCTTGGTCACGAAATCCTTGCCTAAGCCAATATCTAGAAGAGTTTTTCCAATGTTATCTTCTAGAATTTTAATAGTTTCAGGTCTTAGATTTAAGTCTTTGATCCATCTTGAGTTGATTTTTGTATAAGGTGAGAAATGAGGATCCAGTTTCATTCTCCTACATGCCACTCACCTGTTTTCAGAAATGATTACAGTGGCTAGAACCTCCAGTACAATGTTGAATAGAAGAGGGAAGAACTGAAATTCCTGTCTCATTCTTGATCTGAGGGAAAACCATTCAGACTTTCCTCATTACATAGGATGTTAGCTGCAAATAACTTATTTTATTTTATTTTATTTTGAGGCAGGTTCTCACTCTGTCATCCAGGTCAGAATGCAGTGGCACAATCTTGGTTTACTGCAACCTCTTCCTCCTAGGCTCAAGGGATCTTCTCACCTCAGCCTCCTGAGTTGCTGGGACTATAGGTGTGTGCCACCACATCCAGATAATTTTTGTGATTTTTTGTAGAGACAGGGTTTCACCATGTTGCCTAGGCTATTCTAGTACTCCTGAGCTCAAGCAATCCACCTGCCTCGGTCTCACAAAGTCCTGCTGCAGATATCTTAAAGATGTCCTTTAACATGTTGAGGAAAATCTCTTGTATCCCTACTTTGCTGATATTTTTTTAAAAAATGGGTAGTGGATGTTGAATTTTGTCAAATTTTCTGCATCTACTAGATAATCATATGGTTTTTCTTTTTAGTTTGTTAAGATGGTGATATCATTAATTGGCTTGCAAAGGTTAAATTTATTAAAATAAATCTTAAAATGCAGTTCTTTCATGAATTTTTTAGGTTAACTGCAAATCTTATGCTCTCTTTAAAATTGTCTAAACTTTGTCAATTATTTTTTTAAATTCTGGCAAAATATACATAACATAAAATGTACCATTTTAACCACTTTAAAATGTACAACTTAGTGGCATTAAGTACACTTACAATGCTGTGCAAGCATCACTTCTATTTACTTGTGGAATTTTTTCATCATCCCAAACAGAGACTGTCTGTACCCATTAAATAATAAATCCCCATCATCCATCCCCTAGCTTCTGGTAACCTCTATTTTGCTTTCTGTCTCTATGAATTTGCCTATCGCAGGTACCTCATATAAGTGGAATCACCTGATATTTGTCCTTTTGTGTCTGGCTCATTTCACCTAACATAATATTTTTAAGAGTTATCTATATGGTAGCATGAATCAGTAATTTTTTTAATTTTTAGTTTTTATTTTTTTCAGACAGGCCTCACTCCATTGCCCAGCCTGGGGTGCAGTGGCTTGATTTTGGCTCATTGTAACCTTGATCTCCTGGGCTCAAGTGATCTTCCCACCTCAGCTTCCTGAGTAGTTTGGATCATAGGTATGCGCCACCATGACCCAGCTAAATTTTTTGTAGTTTTTGAAGAGCTGGGGTTTCGCCATGTTGCCTGAGGTGGTCTTGAACTCCTGGACTCAAGCAATCCTCTCACCTCAGCCTCCCAAAGTGCTGAGATTAAAGACGTGAGCCATCATGCCCAGCCAGTAACTTTATTTTTTTCTTATTGCTAAGTAATATTCTATTGTAGAGGTTTATCACATTTTATTTATCAGTTGATGGACATTGGGTTGTTTACAAGTTTTGACTATTATGAGTGATGTTGCTATGAACTCCATTGTGGACATATGTTCCTCTTGGGTGAATATCCAGGAGTACAATTTTTGAGTCATAGGGCAACTGGTTTTAATCTTTTGAGGAACTATAAGACTGTTTTTCAAAGCAGCTATCCAATTTTACATTCCCACCAGCAGTGTATGAGTGTTCCAATTTCTCCACATCCTTGCCTATACTTTTTTGTGTGTGTCTTTTTGATTATAGGCATTATAGAGGTGTGAAGTGTTCTTATTGTGGTTTTGATTTGCATTTCCCTAATGACTAATGATGTTGAACATCTTTTCAGATGGTTAATGGCCATTTGTCTGTCTTCTTTGTTTTGTTTGTTTGTTTGTTTTGAAATGGAGTTTCGCTCTTGTTGCCCAGGCTGGAGTGCAATGGCGTGACTTTGACTCACCACAACCTCCGCCTCCCGGGTTCAAGCGATTCTCCTGCCTCAGCTTCCCAAGTAGCTGGGATTACCGGCATGTGCCACCATGCCAAGCTAATTTTGTAGTTTTAGTTCAGATGGGGTTTCTCTATGTTGGTCAGGCTGATCTTGAACTCCCGACCTCAGGTGATCTGCCCACCTTGGCCTCCCAAAGTGCTGGGATTACAGGCATGAGCTACTGCAGCCGGCCACTGTCTGTCTTCTTTGGTAAAATACCTAATCAGATTCATTGACCATGTTTTAATTGATGGTCTTTCTGTTGTTGAATTGTAAGACTTCTTTATATATTCTGGTGAAAAGTATTTTTAGTACTCTTTTATCATAAACTTTATTATAAATCTTAATGTTCTTTATTGTTTTGTTTCTGTGCTTGTCCTTTTTTTAGTTTTAATTTTTTATATTTTTTGAGACAAAGTCTTGATCTGTCACCCAGGTTGGAGTGCAGTGATGCGATCTCAGCTCACTGCAACCTCTGTCTCCAGGTTCAAGTGATTCTCATGCCTCAGCCTCTGGAGTAGCTGGGACTACAGGTGCGCACCACCACACCAAGGTAATTTTATGTATTTTTAATAGACTCAGGGTATCACCAGGGTGCCCAGGTTGGTCTCTAACACCTGAGCTCAGGCAATCCACCTGCCTTGGTCTCCCAGAGTGCTAGGATTACAGGTGTGAGCCACCAAGTCCAGCCTGTTTCTGTGTTTTACACTTTTATCTCATCAACCTCTTTGCCTTTTCTCAGGAATTTAGCAATGGCAGCATATATTTCTTTATTTTAATCTTGGTTTTATAAATTGCTTCCTTGCCTAAAAGAAAAAAAAAAGTTATTTTTATTACCCAACAATTTCCTAGCCCACTCATACCCACTACTTCCCTGTAATCCACATTATCTCCTAAAGAAGGGATTGGAAGGATTAAACTTTATCTTGCTTAGGGAACTTTCTTTGTGTTGGTGAGGAATTGCTTTCATGAAATTTTACTCAGTTGGGGAAACCAGGGAAAAGCAGGCATGTTGCTGCTTCACTCAGGAACACTGGCCATATTGAAAGGATTAGTAGACCCTCAGCAAATTATCTAGGATACTAATAGCTGCCATCTCATTAATTGTCAGGGTTTCTTATAAATCAAAGGGGAAAATAGAACTTACATAACAAAATATTCTGCTATAAAGGTGGCAAATATTTGACTAAAACTGGAATGTTTGTTCCACGTAACAAAACTAGAACCGAGTTTCTGCCTTTCTCATTCCCCTTACGTTTTTATTTTTATTCGTGTATTTATTTTTTGAGGCAGCGTCTCATTCTGTCATCCAGGCTGGTATGCAGTGGTGTGATCTTGGCTCGCTGCAAACTCCACGTCCTGGGTTCAGGTGATCCTCCCACCTTAGCCTACTGAGTAGCGGGGATCACAGTGTGTACCACCATGCCCAGCTAATTTTTTGTAGAGACAGGGGTCTTCCTATATTGACCAGGCTGGTCTCGAACTCCTGAGCTCAAGTGATCTGTCCACCTTGGCCTCTAAAAGTGCTAGGATGACAGGCGTGGGTCAGCATGCCTGGCCACATTTTCATTTTTTATTTGACAAATGCCTTTTTCCCCTTTATGTCATGCTTCCAGGTGTCACTCTGGAAGTGTCACTCTGGAAGTGTCAATTTGAAATGACCACACACTGAATTGTGAAGGTTATTGAGGACATCCATCTCATGAATGAGAAAGCTCAGGAAGTCTGAGCAGATGGCTCTGGAAGCAAGAAGGAGGAAAGATAAACTTCTCTTCCTTCCATGCTGAGATTCTGCCCATTATTTCAATGTACACTACAAAAACCACAGATGAACATCAGTTGTTTAGCTACAAGAAGAAAAATATTCAAGGTAAAGTAATTGTGAGGGGAACTGTTTTCCAAAAGCCAATTATTCTATGGGCAAAGTTCAGCATATACTAGATGAATAACAGGTGTAAGGTTAGATCTCATGGTTTTGATTTGCATTTTCCTGAGGATTAGTGACATTGAACTTTTTTTAATGTACTCATTGGCTGTGTTTATTTTGTTTTGTTGAGACTTATTAGGTTCATTTTGCCAATTTTTAAATTATTTGGGTTTTTTTATTTAAACAAAAATATTCAAGATAAAGTAATTGTGAGGGGAACTGTTTTCCAAAAGCCAATTGTTCTATTGGCAAAGTTCAGTATATACTAGATGAATAACAGGTGTATAGTTAGATCTCATGGTTTTGATTTGCATTTTCCTGAGGATTAGTGACATTGAACTTTTTTTATGTACTCATTGGCCATGCTTATTTTATTTTGTTGAGAAGTATTTATTAAGTTCTTTTGCCCATTTTAAATTATTTGGTGTTTTGTTTGTTTTTTTGTTTGCTACTGAGTTGTTTGAGTTTCTTATTTTGGGTATTAAACCCTGGTCATATGTATAGGTGGCAAATATTTCTTCCATTCTATAGGTTGTCTCTTGATTCTAAAGAGGCCTTTTTGATGTAATCATATTTGTTGATTTTTGTTTTTGTTGTCTGTGCTTTTGAGGTTTTATCCATAAAATCCATGCCTGGACCAATGTCATGAAGTATTTCCCCTATGTTTTCCTTTAGTAGCTTCATAATTTTTGGTCTTGCATTTAAGTCTTTAATCCATTTTGAGTTGATTTTTGTGTATGGTGAGAGATAAGGATCTAATTTCATTCTCTGCAAAAGTATAACATTCCTACCTTTGAAAAATTAGAGGTCAGGTGCGGTTGTCTCACGCCTGTAATCCTAGCACTTTGGGAGGCTGAGGTGGGTGGATCACAAGGTCAAGAGATTGAGACCATCCTGGCTAACACGGTGAAACCCCATCTCTACTAAAAATTTAAAACACACACACACACACACACACAAAATTAGCCGGGCATGATGGCTCATGCCTGCAGTCTCAGCTACTTGGGAGGCTGAGATAGGAGAATTGCTTGAACTCGGGAGACAGAGGTTGCAGTGAGCCAAGATCACACCACTGCACTCTAGCCTGGGCGACAGTGTAAGACTTCATCCAAAAAACAAAAAAACAAAAACAAAAAACAAAATGAGCAATTAGAGATAAATGAGTGGAACATTTGCTTTTGGATTTTATAAATGGGATAATTTTTTCAAATAGTAAGTACAACTAAATATTGTAGGCTTAGAAGTCAAGCATAGTTATCTTTAAATCTTGACTCTACCTGTCACTTACTATTGTGCAACATTGGACAAGAAGGCTCTTTGTACATTGTGGAACACAGAATAACTCCTTAGTAACTATTAATTGTGGTAACAATAAATATTAATAGTAGTATTACTACTACTATTATGGTAGTATAGTAGTAGTTTCTAAGAAATTTCAATTATTTAATGCCTTGAAAGATAAGAAAAAATTTCTTTACTACTATGACTATTAAACTACTACTACTATTATGGTAGTAATACTATTACTATAAACATAATAGTAGTAATACTACTACTATAATAATGACTAATGTTACTGTGAGTATTGGGTT
The DNA here is from genome assembly GCF_008728515.1 of Papio anubis. NCBI lineage: Eukaryota > Metazoa > Chordata > Mammalia > Primates > Cercopithecidae > Papio > Papio anubis. The sequence goes on from NC_044986.1 coordinate 89,477,666, forward strand.
AATTTTTAAGTTTGGTTAAGAAGCTTGGTAAACCCAGAGCTTTTACTACTAGGAGCATTACTGTTTTAAATGTTTAGTTATTTTCAAAATTTCTCAATAGAAACACTGTCTCTCTTAAAGCAGGCTCAAAGTGTCTAATGTATTCAACCTCATAGAAAATAATGTTTGGAGATAAAACTGAACTGAATTTGTCAGAGTAGAAAATCTACCTTCTGAGACATGTAGGACATTGTAATGAGGCAAAATTTGGCTCCAATTTTCTGGAGTTAAGTGAATTGAGTAAAGTACCCAAGTCACCATTTTCAGTCAAGAGAAAATATACACTTTGGGATAAGGGGGTGGTAGAGAATCATGCAATTCTTCTGCCACTTAACACAAACAAATTTAAAATAGAAGGTAATCTGTCTCAGAGATTAAGTCAAGAAGCACCTTAACAACAGAATTATTCTAAAATGATTTCCTTGATGATCAATTTAAAAATCATGTCATTGCGGTAATTGAAATTGCAATGCATAACACATAGTGGTGGTGGGAGCTGCTGAGTTTCAGAGGACTAACAGTACCATCATGACACTCAATCTATGCCCTGATGATAGGGTTGCCCAGGGTGGTGAGATACTGGTGTATTCATGCTGACCTTGTTGGAAACAAATGAGTTCTAAGAAATTTCAATTATTTAGTGTCTTCAAAGATAAGAAAAAAATTACTTTAAAACATTGAATTGCAATTAGACATATAAATATCTGACTTGTTTTTCCCTCAATCATTACTCTGTTTTGCAGTTTGGGCATCTAAACTTCAGAATACAGTCAATTCTTGGCCAGGCGCGGTGGCTCACGCCTGTAATCCTAGCACTTTGGGAGGCCGAGGCAGGCGGATCACGAGGTCAGGAGATTGAGACCATTTCAGCCTATATAGTGAAAACCCGTCTCTACTAAAATACAAAAAATTATTCGGGCATGGTGGCGCATGCCTGTAATCCCAGTTACTTGGGAGACTGAGGCAGGGGAATCGCTTGAACCCGAGAGGCGATGTTGCGCTTAGCTGAGATCGCGCCACTGCCCTCCAGCCTGGCAACAGAGCAAGAGTCTGTCAAAAGAGAAAAAGAGAGGAAGAGAGCAAGAGAGGAAGGGAGGGAGGAAGGGAGGGAGGGAGGGAATTCTTAATAGGTCAGGCCACAGAGTTCTTAAATTCTGGAATGAAATGTGTACGGTCTTATATATTCTCAAGCAAAGTACTGTATGGTACTTCTGTGAAACTTCACGGTTTTAATTCCATGATATGAGAGAGGTATAGGCGAAGAGTTTGACCTGGATTCTTTTGGAGACTGCTCTATTTTAGTTAGGCTTACTAGTGTGAATTAGCTGTAAAATGTATCTCTGGAGAGCTGAATGACTTTGATAGTTGAATGAGGGACTTTTAATATTGACGTTTTGGAAGTGGATCAACACCTACAAAGAACAACAATTTTCTTTTCTTTAATTAATATAAGCCTGCCCCATCTGTTAACATCTTACTACTGCTTTTGAGAGCTACTTAGCATTGCTCCTAGTCAGTGACAATGAGGTGAGAGTATTAGTTAAAATGGAGAGTATTAGCTCTGCTTTTAGATTTTAGAGAAAACTCCATACTGTTTTCTCTGGCTCTACTAATTTACATTCTCACTTACACTGTAAAAAGTAGTCCTTTTCTCGGCATCCTCTCCAACATTTAGTTATTTTTTGTCTTTTTGATAATAGTCATTGTAACTGGGTTAAGATGATGGCCCGTTATAGTTTTGATTTGCATTTCCCTAATGATTAATGGTGTTGGGTATTTTTTCATATACTTGACCATTTGTATGTCTTCTTTTGAGATATGCCTATTCAGGTCACATGCCCATTTTTAATCAAATTATTACTATTTTTTATTTTGAGTTCCTTGTGTTTTCTGAATATTAGTACTTTGTCTGAAGCTTGCAAATATTTACTCCCATTCTTTGGATTGCTTCTTCCCTCTGCTGATCGTTTCCTTTGCTGTGAAGATTTTTTTTTTTATATAGTCCCATTTGTGTATTTTGTTTTTGTTGTCTATGCTTTTGAGGTCTTATCCTTAAAACCTTTGCCTAGACCTAATGTCCTGAAGCAATTCCCTTTTCCCTTGTTTTTTTTTCTAGTAGTTTTATAGTTTTGGGTCTTACATTTAATTCTTTAATCCATTTTGAATTGATTTTTGCATATGGTAAGAGTTAGAGGTCTAGATTCTAGAAATCCTGCTGAGTATTTATTCAAAGGAAAGAAAATTAGCATATCAAAGATATATCTGTCCTTCTATATTTATTGCAGTACTAGTCATGAGAGCCAAGATATGGAATCAACCTAAATGTCCATCAACAGATGAACAGATAAGGAAATGTGGTCTATATATCCAATAGAATACTATTTAACCATGAAAAAGAATGAAATCCTGTCATTTGCAGCCTACATAGATGAACCTGGAGGACATTATATTAAGTGAAATACATCAGTCACATAAATATAAATACTGCATGTTCTCACTAATATGTGGGAGCTAAAAATGTGAATGCACAAAAGTAAACAGCAGAATTATGGTTATTAGAGGCTGCAGAGTAGGGACGAGGGAAACATAGTGAGGGGTTGGTCAATGGATAAAAAATTGTAGTTACATAGGAGGATAAGCTCCAGTGTTCTATAGCACTGTAGGATGAATATAGTTAACAGCAATTTGTGGTACATTTTCAAAAAGCTAAAAGAATTTTTAATATTCCCAACACAAAGAAATAAGAAATGTTTAATGTGATGGATGTAATTACCCTGACTTGATCATTACACATTATGTACATGCATGAAAATATCACTCTGTATCCCATAAATATGTACAATTACTACATGTCAACTAAAAATGAAAGAAAAAAAATGAAGGATAATTAAGTTACCGTCTGAATGACATTTGGGCAACTACATATTTTATGGGCTATCTTCCCTTTCCACAATCATTGATTTAGGTTATTAATATTTCATCATGATTTCATGATTCAATTCAAAGGAACTAAATCATCTATTTTAGAACTACAGGAAAAAAGTTAGAAGGCAACTGATAATTATTAAATATTGCAATGTATGTAATAAAAGATAAATATTATTGTTCACCTACAAACTATCTTGCTATCATTAATTTTAGTCCAGTGATTGTTTTGTATCACATGCTAATTATAGGTATGAATTCTGCAAACAGTTTTGATTTACTCATGACTATTCTTGTTATAAGATTGAGTTAGCTATAGCAGAGCTGGTTGATGTGAAAATACAGTCTGAACCTTGTTGAAAACTGGTCTGTAGTTTTGAGGGAATATCTAAATTGGCCAATAACTTTGCAGGATTAAATTTTATTTTCATGTGGGCTGGTTGATATTTCTTAGCCCTTAGCCAGCTTGTATCTATGGAGTTCATTCAGAAAAGCTGTTAGGCAAGAAATAGGATCCATGATTTGGGCAGAATTGTGGCAGTGACAGGACTACCATTTTTCTTGCTTATAGGTATTATTCAAATATTTCACAATAGATAGATGGAGTTGTGCTATTCCAATAACTTGGAATTACAAACTGTTAAGAGGCTCTGGAAGGAGTATGTCTGTGTGAAAGAGCTATGGGCTTGCCATTATGTCCTCAGTGGAGACTTGGATGACTGAATTCCCAAATGGATAGATGATACTGTAGGCCAAGGTGACCATGAAGATAATTTATTGTTTCTCCTGACATTTGACCCCAAAGTTGACCATTGAGTGCAAAAGAAATTTAATGAGTGATGATTTTAGTCAAAAAAATTATTATGGAAGTTCTGTGCTACATTTTCAAATTGCTTTATCTGATTTCCATTCTTAACAATAACTTAATAACTTTGATTATGTCTTTTGAAGTACCTGGAAGTCTTTTTTAAATCAAAGAGATCATATGTTAATGCTCATATTTCTGGGAAAGGCTGTTCTTGGAATGCTTACTATTGCCTGTAACCTGACTGAGGGGGAAACTGATCTAAAACATGAGTGAATGTAGAGAGTGGCACACTTCAGGCCTCTGGAGATAGCTCTTGAAATTGAGATGAGACCTCATTCTCTCCCAATATGTAAGAGTTGCCTGAGAGTAAGTGATTTAAAGTCCAAATAAATGTAAGCTTTATGAGACAGTGGTTCCCAAGAGTTTCCATTATAAAACTCCCTTATTAACAGAATAATCAATTTTGATTTTAGTATTCATTAATTGGTGAAATCCACAACAGAAAACCTCCATGAATTCAGGAACATTTTAAATTAAATTTATGTAATTTATTCTTTATGTCTGTTATATTGTCTATAAATCATACCGCTTCTTATAGTCCTTCAATGGCCTTTGGAATAAAATAAAACTTTTTTTTTTAAATTTCTATTTTTTTTATTATTATTATACTTTAAGTTCTAGGGTACGTGTGCATAACGTGCAGGTTTGTTACATATGTATACTTGTGCCATGTTGTTGTGCTGCACCCATCAACTCATCAGCACCCATCAACTCATCATTTACATCAGGTATAACTCCTCTTTATCATAACCTTCAAGGTGCTGAGACCCATCCCCTGTCTACCTCAGTGATCTTGTTCTCCCATCCCATTCCTTCTTTCTCGCTGTATGCTTCAACCATACAGGTCTCATTTCTGATCCTTGAAAATATCAAGGTCATTCCAAACTCTACACCTTTGTCCTTATTTTTACTTCTACTTAGAATGCTTTTCCTCATCATTGCAATAAAGAAGACAATGATTGGATCTCATTGTCATGTAATCCTTATTTCAGAGAAGCCTTCCTGACAACCCAATCTGAACTAGCCTTCTCTACTTGCCACTTCACTTATTGATAGCCTACTACATGGTAACAAAAAAGTTGAATATCCTTTTATTAGCTTAAGAAAAAACCTAGTAAGGGTCTGTTTATTAACAGTGAATAGTGCTATCTCCCTTATTTGAGAAGTAGGTATATGTTTTCCTATACTCTAAAATTGCCCATTTTTACCTAAGATTGTGTAGAAAGACATTCTATCAAGTATTCTTTCTTTATATTCGGAAATTTTCTCTGTAATAAGTAAATGGGGAAATGGATTTTCCAATTTATTACTCTAAAATTGAACATTTGGAAGAACTATTGCTAATCCTGGCATTAAATTATCTGGGGATATTATACCACCTGATGAATTTTTTTAAGGAAAGAAAAAGGATTATCATGTTGGTTTCAGAATTTACAAATTAAGTTACACTAAATTCTTGAGGTGTTAGAAAAATAATCTATATCGTATATTGTTCTGGAGCCAACTTGCTCTGGCTCATATAAGTTCTGCTTGTTAATTTCCAGGAACTTTGCAAACAGGTTGATTTTGCATGAAAGCTTGAAATTGGCCATGGTGGGAGTATTTACATCATTGAAATTGGCAAATGCTACATACCATGACTTCCTCCGCTTTTCTCCACCCCAGCCAGACAACCAGAATACCAGCATATCATTGTATATAACTAAAATTTCAGAAGCTGAATTATTAAGCTATATATAATGTCAACTCAGTTATGACAAAGGAATATGGATAGCTCAAATTAGTCAAGTTACCTTTATGGGTGTTTGGATTTAAAAAGCCACACATTTTGGGCATGGAAGAAAAAGATTTTCAAAAATAAATTATTTGTACACAGAGACAGATAGTAATGATAAAAAAATCATGATCTTTATGTTTGCTTCTTATATAAGGCTGCTGAATTATTTCAAAATATGTTTAAAATATATACTCTGGGCTGAGCAGATGGCTACCTTCTGGTACTTGTGTTATCAGCTTTCCCCAACTCTAATACTAATAACAGAGCTCAACTAACAGATTTTATATGCTTTATATCTTAGTTATAGTGAGTGTCTTAGACCATTTCCTTGGGGAAAGAAAAGGATTCAAAGAAGAGTTCGCTGGAGGCCCTGATTAATTATAGTCTGTAATATTGGGGCAAGTAAAGACTAATGAGTGTTGACCTAAGGTTTTCAGTAGTCAATGGGAAAGGGCTTAAAGGAAAATTACATGAAAAGGCTGGGCTTTGGGTATTATTCTCTGACAAGAACATCTTTAGGGTTGTACTACACAGAGGCACAAGATATCTATCTTGCTATGAGAACAGAGACAAATTATTTGTGTCAATTCAGAGACAATAATACTATTTGGCAATACCTGTATGAAGGTATAAATAGTAAGATGTAGGTCCTATATTGATTAGTTTCTTTTAAAGTGACACAACAGCCTATATGGAAGCCTCCAGTTTGTTTCTTCTGAGACCTGAAATTAAATGTCCTCCATCCAAAATAAAATTTGAGAAACAAAAGCATCCTGAAATCCTCTCCCTCCCATCCCACACTCTGCATTCTGTGATAAACAATTGAAAAGTTTGGATAATTCTAAGGAATTGTGTTAGAGCTCATTGTTTAATCTTTTGTAACGTCTTCAAACAGGTTAATCTTATTTATCAGAGGGGAGAAAGTGACTTTCTTTAATAATCTTTAGATGGTGCTAATTATAATTATGTTCTTGGAAGAGGGCTTCATTTTTAGTCTTGCTGCATTTCTAGGACTTAAATATTTTTGGAGCACTATAAATACTTCCCAAAGGATAATATACCATCTGTATGTAGCTAAACAAGTTGTGGTTCTTGATTATTTTTTATTGTGCAAGAAACTATGAACCCATCACATGGCCTCACTCTCTGAGAAAAAAAAAAAAAGAAAGAAACTTTTAGGAAAGAGAAAATATAATACAATTTGGCCAAAACTAATTTCCTGAATACTAAATAAGCCCATATTCTTGAAAAAATAATCCCAGAACAGTAGATCTCAGGAGTCAATATGAAGGTGCCACTGGTATTCTTGAGACCAGGAGTGGTGAAGGTAATTATAAGGAGTGGTGAAGATAATACTACAATTAATACTGCTACAACCTTTATCTCCTACCATTTGCTAAAAGTAACATTTTATTCCTCAGTCTTCACATATAAACCTGTTAAGTTGGCATTTTTAAAATATAATTTTGTAGATGATAATGTGAACAATCAGAAAAAGTAAGACAACCCACTCAGATTTTTTTAGGTCCAGGGCTAGGATTAAGACCCAAATATCTGTCTCTTCAAAGCCTATGGTGGTTTTTTTGTTTTGTTTTGTTTTGTTTACATTTTCAATAGGCACATACTTTCTTACTCTAAAATTAATTTTGTATCCTGCATTTTCATTTAAAAATAATAGAAGAATTTCCTCCATGCGATTAACACTCCTCATAAACATAATTTTCATTGCATCCTAACATTCCTTTCTAGGATTATTCTTCATAGTAATAAAATTTCAATTGTTTTTATTTTTATGTGTATCTTTGTACTACTTAAAACTAAATCATTACAAAACATAATATGTAAAGGCTAGGCTGGTTAGACTGAGATCTAGATGAAAAGCCTCCCAGAAATGGGGAGGGAAGACTAATGCTTTAGTCTATATTCACTACTGCAGGTCATTTCCCTGGAAGCCACTTGCTAAGCAAATGTGGGTAAAGGTCAGCTTGTGTTTAATTTTTTAAAAATTAAGACTTTTAATATAACATTCCAAATGTACTGTCTCCTCTCTGAATTGCTAAGGTCTTTCATCTTATCCAGCTTCTGACTTTTTGATAGTGCTCTGATTGTACTCCTCTTGATAAAGTATTCCTTAATGTCTCTTCCACTTTGAATTTTGCATTCTTAGAAAGTCATTTGGAACTTCTTATGCCAGCAAATAAACACCACAATGTTTTAAGTTCTGCTAAAACTTTTTTGTTCACTACTGAATTCCAGTTACAAATTTGAGTGTCTTTCCGACTGACTACCTGTATTGAATCCATACCTAAAACATGTTGCACTTCAAACATCTTGTTCAATAGTTTTGTCTGCCTTATTACCTCAATCTAAGCTGCTTGAAGAAGAAATATTCTCCGCCGGGAGCTGTGGCTCATGCCTATAGTCCCAGCACATTGGGAGGCCGAGGCAGGCAGATCCCGAGGTCAGGAGATCGAGACCATCCTGGCTAACACGGTGAAACCCTGTCTCTATTAAAAAATACAAAAAATTAGCCGGGCGTGGTGGCGGGGGCATCCCAGCTACTCGGGAGACTGAGGCAGGAGAATAGAGTGAACCCGGAAGTGGGAGCTTGCAGTGAACCCACATCGCCCCGCTGCACTCCAGTCTGGGCGAGAGAGCCAGACTCTGTCTCAAAAATAAAAAAATAAAATAAAAAAATAAAAAATTTTTAAAAAGATAAAAAGAAATATTATCTAAAAAAAAGCATGAGATGTATGTATAAAGAACTATCACGTTTCTACCAGTTGTTTCAAACAGCTACGTAGGAATTCAATTTTTATTTTTATTGATTTTTTTTTTTTTTTTTTGAGGTAGAGTCTCGCTCTGTCGCCCAGGCAGGAGTGCAGTGGCGCGATCTGGGCTCACTGAAAGCTCCACTTCCCAGGTTCACGCCATTCTCCTGCCTCAGCTTCCCAAGTAGCTGGAACTACAGGAGCCCGCCACCACGCCTGGCCAGTTTTTTGTATTTTTAGTAGAGAGTTTTTTGTATTTTTTGTATTTTTAGTAGGGTTTCACCATGTTAGCCAGGATGGTCTCAATCTCTTAACCTCGTGATCCGCCCACCTCGGCCTCCCAAAGTGCTGGGATTACAGGTGTGAGTCACCACACCCGGCCCAATTCTTATCTTTTTCAATCCAAAAATATTACTTGAGCAATATTATCTCCCACCATTTACTGAAAGTAATATTATATTCACCAGTCTTCACACATAAAGCTGTTAGGTTGGTATTTTTAAAAAACTATTTTACAGATGACTGGCATCTTAGTAGATACTGGGAATACAGTAAAGAACAAATTTAAAATGATCCCTGCCTATGGGGAGCATAAAGTCTAACAGAAGAGGCACATATAAAGTACATAGCCATTTTTTTCTTTAATTGTGTATTATACAGTACATCCCTGATGTTCTCTTACAAATATAAACCGTAGTAACAGTATTTGTTTTGGAGTTTAAAATTTTTGTTCATATTTATTCTTAAACTAAATTACAAACTTTGAAGTGTGTATCCATTGGTTTTCTAGCAATCTACGTGATTAAGAAAAAGTCTAAAGCAAAATGAACTTGTATGATTTTGTTGGTTGGTTGGTTGGTAGGTCACTTATTCATTAAATGATAGGATACTTAAAAAAAAAAAAATTCGTAGTGCCTTTTTTTTTTTTCTGCCATGGAACTACTTTATTCTCAGGTCTTCCAGAAAATTAATGGATTCCTAACAAGAAAATACATTTGTGGTGTGCCAGAGCACTGTATGGCTTTGCTAAACCGCACAAACTATGAAAGAGCTTGTCAGATGTGCCAGTAAATCTTCCCTTTCTTGCCATAGGTCCAAAGATCTTATAAAGGAAGCTATCCTTGCTAATGACTTTATGAAGAACTTAGAGCTGTCACAGATCCAGGAGATTGTGCATTGTATGTACCCAGTGGGAGTATGGCAAAGACAGTTGCATCATCAAAGAAGGAAATGTGGGGTCACTGGTGTATGTCATGGAAGGTACGGTTTGTAACTCCAGTCGTCTGACATTCAAATAGTCTCTTTTCATCTTATCAGCCTGCACACAGATGGCAGTGCATTACATGGAAAATTCCATTTTTCCTTCTTTTATTGAGAAATTAGTTTGAAAAGAATTGAAACACTACTTAGATACAGTGGTTAACTAAGTGAAGTGTTTGTGTTTAGAATATTAATATGATAATCCAGTATTTTTTCAGACATGGATAAAGTTTAAAATGTGGAAAAAGAAATGCCGTTTATTACACTGAATAAGACTGCATGTAGTCAGGTCACTGAGCAAACCTACAAAGCTTCAGCAGAAGCTGGAGATCACTGGAAGTATTTTTGGTCTGATAATTTAAATGCCTTCAACTCCACCCTTAACTTTTAATATGTGACTAGTTTTCCTGCTATGAAGCTTCAGTAAAAAGAAAATGTTTTTCATGTGCATGACAGAGGCAGATAATAAAGGTTGGATGGCATATCACCTGCCTAAATAGGAATGATAGCTTGTTTCATATATCTTGTAAATACTAATATAGAAAGTGCTTTGAAACAAACTTAAGCACGCACTGTGTAAATATGTTTTATGCCCAGGTAAATTTTCATAATATTTATTTCTGACTGGAAATTTATAATGACATGTTTTTCTTTTGTGGTAAGAAAGTAGCTTGAGATAATGACTGAATTAGTTGGGAAGAAAGTGAATTCAGAAATACCTTTAATGTAAGATGGTGAAGCATGAAAATCAGTTTCTTAGGTGGTGATTAAGGTTTTATCCAAAAGATTTGTGTGATAGTGTCCTATAATTATCAAACTTGTAGGTTGTTCAGAGAAGGCGTGTATTTGGGCAAGTCACTTTATTTCTTTCTTTCACCTAAACAATTTGTTAAAAAAGAAGATACTCTTTCTTTCTGCCAATGGTTTTCAACTGGTGATGATTCTGTCTCCCAGGGGACGTTTGGTGATATCTGGAGACATTTTTGGTTGTCACAAACTGGGTGATGTTGGGGAGACTGCTGACTTCTAGTGGGTAAAGGCCCTGCACACTGCTCAAAAGGGTAGTTGCCCAGAATAAAGTTTTTTCTGGCCCAAAATGTCCTTAGAGCCAACATTTAAAAAATCCTGCATTCTACCTTCTTTACAGGATTGGTATAAAATAAGATAATTTGTATGAATGTTTAATGTAAAGTATAGAACACCACAACATAATAATAAGTATTATTATTCTATAAAAAGTTGACAGTGTATAAGAAATATTCTTTCTTCATTCAGCGTTCACTTTTTATTTATTCTTTGTCAACTTCTTGGATATATGTTAGGCATATATGTTAGGCATTCAGTTTTTAAGTAGTAATTTCTATCACTTATTACCCTAATAGTTTTCACCTTCTGTGTCAACAATATAAAGTTCTTTCCAGCCAAAAAATATAAATATTCATCTAGACTTTCTTCTGGTGACAAAACACAGTAAACAAAAATACACATAATGTACCCTTGGCAGAGAATTGCAAAGAAAGATGAAATTATAGGACAAGGCTGTATGTGAATAGTGAGAAGAAAGGATGAGAAATGTAAAAAATATATATAGAGGTCAAGTATAGAATATAAAAATAGAGGCAATATCTTAAGAACTACTAACAGTTAGAAACCATGTTTTGTTCTGTTTTTATTTTTGTTTTTTTTTTTTTTTTTGAGACGGAGTCTTGCTCTGTCACACAGGCTGGAGTGCAGTGGCACGATCTCGGCTCACTGCAAGCTCTGTATCCTGGGTTCATGCCATTCTCCTGCCTCAGCCCCCCGAGTAGCTGGGACTACAGACGCCCCCCACCATGCCTGGCTAATTTTTTATGTTTTTAGTAGAGACAAGTTTTCACCATGTTAGCCAAGATGGTCTTGACCTCCTGACCTTGTGATCTGCCCGCCTTGGCCTCCAAAAGTGCTGGGATTACAGGCATGAGCCGCTGCGCTTGGCCTAGAAATCATGTTTAAAGCATTTCGGAGATTACATCAGTAGCTTCATATGATATTATTTTTCAGATATTGGTCAGCACTTTTTAGTAAAACAGTTATTGTATAAAGGAAAGTATACTTTTACTTCATCTGTTTTCAAATGCTAATTATTGCTATTTCATTCAAAAAACCACAATTTTGAATACCTGTGGGTTCAATGTTCCTTCATCTTGAATATGTCTTACAAAAATAGATTCCCAAACAACTATGTAAATTATTTCTAAAATTTATTCTTGTTGTCCTTTCTTACTAAGCCTAACTGAAAGTTTCTAGCTATATTGGAAGAAGGTTGGGAATGATAGTTAATTAATATTTGTTAATGTTTAAAAAATGCCCAACACATAGAACATGATTTTTCTAAATATTTTACATATAAAGTTTATTTAAACCTCAAACAATCCTGTGATGTAAAGGCTGATATTTATTATTCCATTTAGTAGATGAGGAGACTGAGGCGCAATGCGGTTAAGTAATTTGCCCAGGTCTCCCAACTAGTTTACAATAGAGTCAGGATTTATACCCAGGTTATTTGGGTTCAGAGCTCAAACTGTTAACTATGGGGCTATGTATTAGTCAGGTCTCTCCAGAAAAGCAGGACAAATAGGATGTGTGTGTCTATATACAGTGAGAAGGGGATTTATTTGAAGGAATTGGTTTATGTGATTGTGGAGGCTGGCAAGTCCAAAAGCTACAGGGTAAGGCCCATCAGTCAGAGATGCTGCAATTTAAGTCTGAAGGCCGTCTGCTGGCAGAATTTTCTCTTCCTAGGGGAAAGGTTCAACTTATTCTATTCAACTGATTGGATGACGCCCGCCCACATTATTGGACGGTAATCAGCTTTACTCAATGTCTATTCATTTAAATGTTTATCTCATCTAAAAAAAATACCATCACCAAAATGTCTGCAGTAGAATAATGTTTGAGCAACTTTCTGGTATTGTGACCTATCCAAGTTGACATGTAAAATTAAACATCAGAATCAATTGACCCCTTGTCAACTTGGCACCCATACATATCTCCTTAAACCATATTTAATCTTCAAATGAAGACAAGAACAAGGTCATACTTCCACCTAACATGATTGAACAACCCTGTGTATGGCTGCAAATTTATTAACCCTTTCCCCAAAAGGACACACAAAGTTCTTGGGTGATGTTTACTCATCTCATTGCTATCCCATAGCTTAAATACTATGATGTGAACTTAACAATACTTAAATACTATGATGTAAAGTCAATACATCTTATGCTACATGATAAGGAGATAAGAGAGGGAAGCAAACAAAGATATTTGATACAAGCACACACATATATAAATGTTAACAAAGAAGAAATACTCACAATAGATGATATTCGTTCCCCAGGTAAATATACTAATATTTTCCCCATTGCTTCATAATTTTAATAAATTTTATCTTCCTTTTATTGCTAGATTGTGTGAACAGCATGTCATCTTAATAATCCTTTTAAAAATTGGGTTCTAAATAGTATATCAATATTCAGAGTCACAACTTTTGCAATGATGTTGATTACCTTCAGGGTCATAGCATTTGCAATGTTGTTGATTGCCTTCAGTTAAACTCAATAAAATGACTACAATTTTATAACCTGATGCCAATCTTTCCCTACATGGTAATTCTAGCCAGCTCAATGTAATTTTAGCAGATCTTGTGCTAATAGCCTTATGTCAAAATAATTTAAAATTTTAAAAATGATTATTTAAATTTTAAAAAGTTGTAATTGAGGAAATGTTTCATTGTATAATTAAAAGAGAATACTCGTATGGTAAGACTTCATTAATTAGGATGACTGGGGAAAAGTCATCTGGGTGTAGTATACACACATTATCATGTATTTTCAAGCAAAATGAGTTGTGTTGATTTCAGATACTTAAAAATGCTACCTAGTAGAAGTTTCTATTTCAAGTTTTGATCAACGTTGTTTGATATTAACTTCCTAAGGCAGTAGGATAAAGAGATTATCTTGCTTAAGGCTCTTTTCATATTTTAATTGAGTTAAAATATTTAAGTGAGTCTTACAGAACATTTGGATACAGTTTACTTTCTTAATCAATAGACATTGGCCTTAATTATGAGGTAGCATGTGTTAATACCCTTATATATTCTTGTTCTCCTTTTTTTTTTTTTTTTTTGAGATGGAGTCTTGCTCTCTCTCCCAGGCTGGAGTGCAGTGGCACTATCTCGGCTCACTGCAAGCTCCACCTCCCGGGTTCACGCCATTCTCCTGCCTCAGCCTCCCAAGTAGCTGGGACTACAGGTGTGTGCCACCATGCCCAGCTAAATTTTTGTATTTTTTTAAAATTATTTTTTATTATTATACTTTAAGTTCTAGGGTACATGTGCATAACGTGCAGGTTTGTTACATATGTATACTTGTGCCATGTTGCTGTGCTGCACCCATCAACTCGTCAGCACCCATCAACTCGTCATTTACATCAGGTATAACGCCCAACGCCCCCCCTCCCCCCGCCCCCCTCCCCATGATAGGCCCTGGTGTGTGATGTTCCCCTTCCCGAGTCCAAGTTATCTCATTGTTCAGTTCCCACCTGTGAGTGAGAACATGTGGTGTTTGGTTTTCTGTTCTTGTGATAGTTTGCTAAGAATGATGGTTTCCAGCTGCATCCATGTCCCTACAAAGGACACAAACTCATCCTTTTTTATGGCTGCATAGTATTCCATGGTGTATATGTGCCACATTTTCTTAATCCAGTCTGTCACTGATGGACATTTGGTATTTTTAGTAGAGACAGGATTTCACCGTGTTAGACAGGTTGGTCTCGATCTCCTGACCTCATGATCTGCCTGCCTCGGCCTCCCAAAGTGCTGGGATTACAGGCGTGAACTGCTGTGCCTGGCTGTTCTCCATTTTTATTATAAAGATAAACCTCAGTTTGCCTTCATCCAGAATAAAACAAACTCTGATTTAGTGATTTAGAATTGGTGATGTTTTATTTTGGGTGAATTTTACCTAATAGTCTAGTATTGGAAATATCTAATTTATACCTATGGTAATGGTTGATTTGCTTAGAGACACTGGTTTTTTTCATATTTTGGAATCTTTCATGATGGAAGCAGATAAATTTCATTTTAATTTTTTAAATGGCAAGTGTATGTTTAGTGTTCTTTAACTATTGGTTATTTTAAGTTAAACTTGAAATGCCATTTTGGGGGAACGGACGGGCCCCCCAAATCTGGCCATAAACTGGCCCCAAAACTGGCCAGAAACAAAATCTCTGCGGCACTGTGACATGTTCTTGATGGCCACAACGCTCACACTGGAAGGTTGTCGGTTTACAGGAATGAGGGCAAGGAACACCTGGCCCACCCAGGGCAGAAGACCGCTTAAAGGCGTTCCTAAGTCATAAACAATAGCATGAGCAATCTGTCCCTTAAGGACATGTTCATGCTGCAGATAACTAACCGTAGCCCATCCTTTGTTTCAGCCCATCCCTTTGTTTCCCATAAGGAATACTTTTAGTAAATCTATAATCTATAGAAACAATGCTTATCACTGGCTTGCTGTCAATAAATATGTGGGTAAATCTCTGTTCGGGGCTCTCTCAGCTCTGAAGGCTGTCTACCCCCTGATTTTCCCACTCCACACTCTGTATTTCTGTGTGTGTGCCTTTAATTCCTCCAGCGCCACTGGGTTAGGGTCTCCATGACCGAGCTGGTCTCGGCTGGCCATCAATTATTTTTTTCAAAAAATCAATCTGACATTAATAAGGCAAATCATGGATTACGTTAAAAAGGCACACCCTTTTCCCCTCTTATTCTTACTTCAATCAGTTATTTATTTTATTTCTATGCTTATTCATTTTGCTAAGATATCAATCTCTTCTTTCTTCATTTTGAGAGAATGCCAGGTTGGAAACTTTAAAAATTTTTTTTTTTTTTTTTTTTTTTTGGTAAAAATTAGAAACAAAAATAGCATACCTGAAAAAGTAAAAATTGAGAAGAAAACGTGGATTAGTACATTTTTGGCAATGGTGTAATAGCACATTGATTTCCTGGTAATGAGATAAAATTTACTTCAACCATCATGACATAACTGTGAAAAGAGTTTGAATGCCAAACATTTCACACAATTCTACAATTGTTGTGTGTTCATTTTAAAAACACATAAATATGTTTCTTCAGGGACTTTAATATGATTTTCAATGATTTCTCTGTGGGACTGGATAGACTAATGCTTTTAATATCCATCCCTCTAATGAGAAAGCCTTGAATGTTTAGTAATTGTTTTGGCATACTCTTCAAGGGCTGGACGGATAAGAGCTACTTCCTAGCACAGGGAGCTTACTGGTGTGGCTACCATGGAAACAGCCTACCCCACCCCCACCACAGAGAACATCAGAATTGGTCTCTGAAGTTCTCACTGGAATTCTCCCATGTCTCCACATTTGAGAAACACAGGCTGTGATTGCATCTAGTTCATCTGAATTTAACTACTGAAATTTTAGAAAGCTACAGTCTGAATCTGATCTTTGTATTTAGGCCCTTCTATAAACTCCTTTCTGATAAAATGAAAATATTTTTGTGCTAAGGCTCCAAAAGTAGTACACAGAGATTTAGAATTGTGGTTGATGACTTAAAATGGTATTAAAATCAATCTGAGAATTCACACTTTATGTGTATTTAAAATATCAAGAAATTCTTTTTTTTTAATTAATTTATTATTATTATTATACTTTAAGTTCTAGGGTACATGTGCATAACGTGCAGGTTTGTTACATATGTATACTTGTGCCATGTTGCTGTGCTGCACCCATCAACTCGTCATTTACATCAGGTAACACTCCCAGTGCAATCCCTCCCCGCTCCCCTCTCCCCATGATAGGCCCTGGTGTGTGATGTTCCCCTTCCCGAGTCCAAGTGATCTCATTGTTCAGTTCCCACCTATGAGTGAGAACATGCCAAATGTCCATCAGTGACAGACTGGATTAAGAAAATGTGGCACATATACACCATGGAATACTATGCAGCCATAAAAAAGGATGAGTTTGTGTCCTTTGTAGGGACATGGATGCAGCTGGAAACCATCATTCTTAGCAAACTATCACAAGAAATTCTTATCAAGTATATAGTTACATTAATGATTTGTATAGTATCTTTTTTTGCCTAATTGATCCAACTTGACTGAAGGGAATTTTTTTCTCTGTATCACAAAACACCCCATAAGTTATTCATAAGAATATATATGCTTTTATCTTATTTTAAATGTTATTTTATTATGTTTTGAGAGAGGGTCTCACTCTGTCTCCCAGGCTGGAATTCAGTGGCTGAATCATAGCTCACTGCAACCTTGAACTCCTGGATTAAGCAATCCTCCTGCCTTCACCTCTAGAGCAGTTAAAACTACAGGTTCATGACACCATACCCAGCTAATTTTTTGGATTTTTTGTAGAAATAGGCTCTCACTATGTTATATAGGCTCTTCTCAAACTTCTGGCCTGAGGTGATTCTCCCACCTCAGCCTCTCAAAGTTTAGGGATTACAGAAATGATCTACCAAGCGGACCCTGTTTGATGGGGCAAATGCTTTTATGTAATTTAATTAATTTATTTATTTATAAATAAAAAATTAATACTAGAATTAGTGTTAGAACAATCTAGTATAAATAAATAAAAAGCAAATGCTTTTATTATATTTATTTATTTATTTATTTTTAAAACGGAGTCTCACTCTGTCATGAGGCTGGAGCGCAGTGGCACGATCTTGGCTCACTGCAACCTCCGCCTCCCGGGTTCAAGTAATTCTCCTACCTCAGCCTCACCCGTAGCTGGGACTACAGGCACGTGCCACTACGCCCAGCTAATTTTTGTATTTTTAGTAGAGACGGGGATTTCATCACGTAGGCCAGGATGGTCTCGATCTCTTGACATTGTGATCCGCTCGCCTCGGCCTCCCAAAGTGTTGGGATTACAGGCGTGAGCCACCGTGTCTGGCCTGCAAATGCTTTTACAACCAAATAGTAATCTCAGCTACTCAGGAGGCTGAGGCAGGAGAATCTCTTGAACTTGGGAGGTGGAGGTTGTGGTGAGTCAAGATCACACTGTTGCACTCCAGCCTGGGGAACAAGAGTGAAACTGGGTCTCAAACAAAAGCAAAAACAAAACGCAAACAGAGTATTTACTTTCTATTTGCTGTTCACTGTCTTTGTAGCTGAACAAGAACAGTTAATTTACTCTGTATACTTTTCCATATAAAAGCTAATTAAGTTACTTTGATCATTTATTAATAGTAAAGCCTTATTAGAAAAAGCATCTGGTGACGGTGGTCAAACTCTTATGAAGATAGTTTTCAATTTCACAAATATGTAATGGTATATTTACTTAGGAAATCCAAAGTTTTCCACAAAATCATAAATGAAGTCAGTGAGTATAAAATTTTCCTTTAAAAATTGATCAGGCTTCTTTAAAAGATCCTTTATTCCCCTCTGGAAAAAAGAAGGGTGTGAGCATTTGTTTCCTATAGAGTTTAATTAATAGCCTATTGTAATAACTTTTGCTGAAAGTCATTCGCTCATACTCATCAAAGAAGTTTTTTTTTTTTTCATTTTTATGGCTAGAAGAACATAATTCAATGTTACAAATGTTACACTTTATATATGGATCATGTGGATTATATTTAGAGTATTATTTTTTATTACATTTCTATTACATTGCATTTCATCTTGTTTTAGAATATTTAATACCTTCAGCAACGTTCCTAATATAGATTTGTGTGATCCTTGATGGTTCACTCAATGACGGTACATGCCCTCAATTTAAAGCCACTTAAAAAAAAATATATTTGTAATAACTTGCTCCAGTATTACCAGTGCAAAGATTTTTATTGACTCAACCTTTTGGAAATATGCATATGCAAATGTTTATACTTTGTACCTATATGTGTATATGAATTTACATGACATTGCCTTTTCCCTGAGTTTATATCATATTTCAGGAAATGGTGAGGTTAGTGGTATAGCATGTAAAGGATGTTATCAATGATTAAATTCAAATTTACAAGAAAAACAAGATTAATAGCAGTAACTATAGGTATTGACGATAAAGCTCCCAAGTGAATTAAAAATGATTCTTTAAAGAAGCCACAATGATTTTTCAGCATTATTTTGCATATTATCCTTTTCAAAGAAAATTAAGATGACTTGTATGGAAACTCTTGAAATTTCTTTTCATTTAATTCTATTAATTTAAATCATTTATTATTTCAATTCTAGTATCCAAAGCCACATGAAATAGGAAAAATATTTTGGAAATTTTTCTTTGTGCTGAGTAACGAGTTACATCTGTACAAAGCAGGCATTTCTTTTCTTTTAGATGGTGTGTTTCTACAAGCGGAAAGAGTGCTAGAGATAAAGCAGGGTGTGACTTTGACAAGTGTGTTCCATGAACATTTGAAACTTCGTATATTCCTCAAAGAGAGATAACAGCAAAAAAAGTATACAATGAACTTCCTTTTACAATATATAGTCTTTATTCTCCTTTATCAGAATTCACTTGATTATTTATTAGTTCTTGCATTCAAGAAGTACCTACTCAGTGATGACTATGTCTCAGTGGACTCTGAGGATATTATAGTGAACAACATGTGTATAGTGCTTCTTCTAGAGCTCACATTCTGGTGATAGTGGCAAGGGAAAAAATAAAACCATATATGGAAATAAGCATAATACTTTCAGATGGTAATAAGTACTATGAAAAAAATGAAATACAACGGGGTGATAAAAGCGAATCACGGAGGCAATGACTGTGTGGATCAGGGTAGAATTCCCTGGGAAGGTAGCATTTGAGTTCAAACCTGAATGATAAGAAGGAACCAAACAAAAGTGTGGATAGAGGATTCCAGATGAAGTTAAACAGCAATAGAAAGGCAGTAAGGTGAGGAAAAGCTTGACATGTTAAAAGAGATGGAAAACATGAGGTCAGATTGGAATGGTTGGCAGAGGCAAGGTCATACATAGGACCCTGTAAGTAGATTGCTTTTCTAAGAGATTTAGTGAGCATTAGACGAGTTTAGGTTGAGATGAGACATAATCTGATTTATGTTTTATGAGTAGAAAAATGGATTCCACTAATAATCTTGGAAGAAAAAATGGATTGTAGAGTGGTGGGAGAAAAAGGAATACCACTTGGGAAGCCATAGAAGTAATCCAAGCAAAATATAATGATGACTTGGGCCAAGATGACAGAGTAGGAGATGAAGAAAGTGTGGTATAATTTGGCAGTTCGTGAATTAGGTGTGGGTGTGAGAGAAAGGGAAATTAGGAATGACTTGTATGTTGTTTATGTAAATAATTAAGTAAATGGTGGTACCATTTTTCTCAGATGGGAAAAAGTGAGATATTTCATCTTTAAGAGTGCAAGTCAAGATTTCTGTCCTAACAGTAGATATACATTCAGATATGCATTCCTGAAAGCTCAATTGAGAGGTGAGAGTGTGAAGGTAGTGTTCTGCTGACTAAACCAGGCATGGGGGAAGATTGATGAAAGTTGTTCTCTTCTAATTAAAGTAGTTGTTTTACATGCATCAGATTAAATGGTAAATTCGGATATTTAACAGATTTCATGAATATAGATATTCATAACTATTTTAAAATTCTTTATGAGAAATCTTTTTAGTAAACTGAAAATTCCTTCCTATTTTATGCAGACTAATATTCTTAAAGCAGCAGTTCTAAAAGTGTGGTCAGGGACACTTTTAGGGGATCCTTGAAGTCAGAATTATTTTCATAATAACACTAACTTTTCTGTCTTTCTGTCTCATTCTCTCAGGAGTATGCAGTGAAGTTTTTTTAGAGGCCACACGGTGTGTGGTATAGCAGCAGACTGAATGCAGAAACAGAGAATACAGCTGCCTTCTATTAAGCTAGACATCAATTAGATTTCCCCAAAGTGTCAAACAATGGCATGCTTTGTATTAACTTTTTTGTTTTAAAAGTGTATTTAATATTTAATTAAAATGTATTATTTAACATGCAATAGATTTATTATTGTTATTTTAAGTGAATTAACTATTTGAAACATTTCTCTGTTTTAATATCAAATAGAGTAAGCATCCATAGGAGTAACACACATAATCAAAAGCTTCTTAAGGTTTTCATTAATATTTAATAGCATAAAGAAGTCTGGAGTCTAAGTTTGAGAACCACTGCCTTAAGCCATATGACTCGAGGACTAATATGACCAGGTGGTTGGTTGTTTCAGAAAGTAAAATGTGATTAGTTTAAGGTTCGACATGTCAGATATTGTTGCTCCTCCTCCACATCACACATATATAGGACCATGTTACAAAAGAAATGTCTCTTAAATAGTCGTGATAAATTAGAAGCAGAAAAATTTCTGTAAAGGCTGACATTTAAATCTAATGCAAGTACAGATCAACAATAGGCAAGTAAATTTCACTGTAGTGCTTATTATTCCATTAATTACATTCCTTGTCACAGTATGAAAGGTATCCTTGATACATTTTGTGATTTCCGTTTGTACACTTTCTGATGTTCAAGATTTGGGAATTGCATTGGGTTCCCCAATGCTTATTTTGAGTTGGTGTCACAGAACACTGATTTTTTTTTTTTTTTTTTTTTTGTAGTTAGACTTGTAGTTCTAAAGGAATAAAGGAAAACAGATATTATTTAAATCCAATCAGCATTTTGGAGAGAGGAAATGGTTTCATGCTGTGCTTGTTTCTCACTTAAAATAATCTTAGAAGATACCACATTTTATCTTTTGAAGTCTCAGTACAATGACTTCTCTCATACCACAATGCTTTCAAATTAAAAGGGAATACATTATTGTATACGTGGTCCCACTTTAGTATCCTCAGTGTATTTGTAAACCTAAATTGTGAGCTGCTGATTGGATGTCTCTTTTACGGTTCTTTTGCTAAGTAAATGTTTGAAATGTCTACATATTTCTCTTGTGATGCATTTTGCAAACAGCTTTATCATTTGCTATTACCTTTGCTTGTTTTTGATATTTCACCACCATTAGCATTTTCTTGGGATAAGTTAAATTTTTTTAAATGTTGTTTTTACTTCTTTTTCTTGGAAAAACACCTTTTTTCTTTCTTCTCTTAAAAAGACAGCTCTTATGAGGTAAGTAACACTGGAAGACAAAAGGCTTACTCCAACACATATGACATTATATTGTTATGAGTAATTAATTTTAGGGTTTGTTTTTTATGCAAATTATATAGTTCAGTATTTTCTCTAACAGTACCTGCTGTTTCCTGTTCTTACAAAGTATAGACTTTTCCAGACATAACTAGATTCCTGAACTAGCTTTGTGCCTCTTGTCTCTCTGTGTTTTACGTTATAAACTTTAGCCATGTAGTCCAATTGTCTTGCAGAGAAATGACCACAAGCCTAAAAATCGTGAGTCTTGGGAGTTTATTCCAGATCCATGCATTAGGTGGCTCTGTGACCAGATTGAACTGTTTGAGATAATACTCTCCGCATACATTACCTACTTCATTCCCCAACTTTGTGGATGACACCTATTTTTCTCCCTAATATTTTCCTACACTAGAAATCCAGGAGTTATTTCAAAAATCTGTTGCACAAATCCTATTCAGTCTATTAACCTATCAAAATCATGTGTCCCTGTGTGCTACTGCTTTAATTGAGGACTTCATAACTTCTTGCCTGAATTTTCCCAACAAATCTTATAGGTCTTCCTGTCTCTAGGTTTACTTGACTTCTTATATTCTCTACCTGACCATGAGCAAGATCTTTTAAAAGGAGAAATGTGTTCATGTCCAACCCCCTACTCAATGTTTTTCAATGTCTTCCCATGGTAAAACTTCAGATGCCTTAGGATGGAAGACTACAGTGAAATTAAGAGAGCTAGATTTTGGAACTTGGCAGACATGAACTTGAATTCTGATTCTGCCATATAACCAGCTAAGTAATTTTTAGGAAATTCTCTAAATTTTTTAGTCATTTCTTCCTCATTCGTCACTTAATATATGTCAAGCATTAAGTCCTGTATCTGGCACGTGGGAGTGGCTGTTACCCATTGATCTGCCCTGCTTCCCTACTGGATTCTGCACTCACCACTTCATAGCTCTCATTCAACCTCCTCGAATGCTCTCTTGTCCGTTTGACTTGTACGTTTTCCTCTGCCTGGCATATATGTACTGAAGCACTACTGCTCTTCAGAGTTGATGTAGAAGTTGGGTCTTCTAAGAAGCCTGCTCTGACACCGTCTGACTGGGCTGGACTCTTGTCTGTGAAATTCCTAACATCCTCTGTGTTCCTCTCTATAAGCACATTGGTCAGATTGGGTTTTGTTCATTTTATTTCTCCAATTTAATCATTCATGAAATGCTTATTTTGCATAAAAATCATTCCAGACAGAATACAAAGTTTTATTAACATGGTGCTTATATCCTAACAGGGAAAATACAAAATTTAAAAAATACACAAATATTTATAGTGTGTTTATATAAGGAATAAACTCCCAGGATTTATGGCTTTTAGGCTTGTGGTCATTTCTCTGCAAGACAATTGAGACCAAATAGCTAAAGTTTATAACATTCAATTGATAGCTCCCAATTTATTTTTAAAAATTTGTGGGTATACATGCACACACACATGCAGACACACACACACACACACACACACACACAAACCAACCTGGAGATAATAATGGGTATGAAAACCAAAGCATGGCAAGGGGATAGAGTGACATGTGGGATGGGGAAGAGATTGCTGTGTTATGTAAGATGCTCAGGGAAGGCCTCTGTAAGTTGAACTTTGAGCAGAGATATCAATGAGGTGGCAATAGGCAGCACTAATATCTGGGGAAAAGAGCATTTTATGCAGAGGGAATAAATATGCAAAGCTCTGAGTCAGGATTATGGTTGGCATGTTCAACAAGCAGTATGGAAGCCAGTGTGGCATAGGTGGGGTGAGTCATTGCAGGGGTCAGGGTAGGGGAGTTGAGTAACAAAACCAATTATATAACTAAGCTCTGATGGTATGGTAGCCCATTCTAAGAACTTTTATTATTATTTTTTTAAATCAAGATGGGAATCCACAGGAGGATTTGAGCAGAAGAGCAGCATACTCTAAGTTGTAGCAAATAAAGGACTCTCTTCCAGCTATGGAGAATAAACTCTCTGGTAACAAGCACCCATGTTAGCTAGAAAGCTATTAAATAGTCCAAGAGGTAGATAATGACTTGGACTAAGGTCATTATCCAAAAAATTGGAGGTGGTAAGAAATGGTCAAATTTAGGAACTATTTTGAAAGCTCAGCCAATAGTATTTGCTAATGGATTGAACTGGAAATGGTATGTGATACACAGTGAGGAGTGAAAGATGACTCTAAGTTTTTGGCCTAAAGAATTTGAATAATGGAGTTGCCTTTTACAGAAATTGAGGACTAATTGACCAGCAAAACTGTCAGGGAATATCTAGGGTACAATAATAACTGTGTGCTTATTTATTGTATCAGGGATTGGCTAAATTGTGATAACAAAGAGCTCTTAAAATGTGATGACTCAAGTAAGATTTAGGTTTCTTTATTGTGCAATATCCTAGAAGTGAATGGAGGAGGCTGGTGGAGCAGCTCTACCCCTTGTAGCCATTCAGGCACCCAGGTTTATTTCATCTTGTTTGCTCCGGTGTCACCCAACTGTTGTCCTTTTATACATGATTGAAGCTGGGTCATTACCTTGTTGACATTCTATCCTATGGGAGGAGAAGGAAGAGAAATGACAGGGCAGGTAGCTCCGTGCTTTAAGTTGCACACTTCACCTGCCTTCATACTCCTGTCTAGTATTTAGTTACAGAAAGGCAAGAAAAAGTAATCTCGACAAAGGCAGCCATCTGTCCAGTTAAAAATTTGTGGGCATTTCTTTATTGAAATGAAGGAGAGAATGGATTCTAGGGGACATTTTTGCTGTATTTGGTTCACTTTCATAAGCAACTTAAGGTCAGGAACTACTATGCTCTCTCTAAGCCCACCGTTCCAGCACATAGCACATGTTCACTAGATGTTGGTTTCCTTAATACTAAATTAATTTTATGGACAGGAATTGGTTTATGCTTGATAGTGTGTTTCCTCCTGGGTACTTCTTAATTAATTGCATAACTCATTTTTTATATTTTAGACTATATTTTAATGTATCTTCATTACTAATGAAGAAAAAGTGTAGCATTTCAATTACCTTTAAATCACTGTCTTACATTTATTTATTATTCAGGATGATCAAGCTATGGTGAGCAATGATTTATGTTTTCCAAAGAGAATTTACCTCACACATTTACTTCCAAATAACAATTCCAGAAATCATACTCAGTGATGAAATAATGAGTCACTTCCATATAATAAAATTGCATCACGTATTCCAAATTGCCTAACTCTCCAAATCTCACCTAACACTCTAAGCTGAATGCTGCTGCTGTACTATTTAGCTTAAAGTTATAGAAAATGTATTTAAGGCTTAAAATTTTTAAACAAAAGGGGCATAAACTATATAACATTTAAGAATTATGTCTTAGAATAAAGACGATTCTGAAGATAAAATTTAATAAAACAAATTGTTAAGACAATAAAGTATTTTATAATAAGGCAACTGAGTGTTGACACACAGAACATACTGTGATTCCTTTGGAAAGCTTGGGTTTGGGCTCTTAATATAAAAGAAAATATCTACTTTTTAATAATATTCCATTTTGAAAATTGGCCCTGTCCTTTTTCCAAGATCAATTGATCGATCGATCTATCTATCTATCTATCTATCTATCTATCTATCTATCTATCATCTATCTATCATCTATCTACATGTGTATATTTTGCTAGGTAATCATCTGTGTGGAAAACTGCACATTATTTTCCAAACACCTTCAATGGGAATGCTTGAATTTATTTGCACATCTTCAAGCCTAGGTCTATGAATCAAATATATATTCTTAATTTACTAGTAAATTTTTGTTCAAAAAGAAATGAAGACATGGATATTAAAGAACATTTTTAGTCTAATGTACTCTAAGTTCAATATGGGTGGAAACATTGTAGTTCCCCAATGCCTAGCCCTGAACTGGCATATGGAAGATGTTTTATTCACTTAACAAATAATTAGTATTTGAATCTTGTTTGAAGGCCAAATTACTTCTGGGCACTAAAACTTCACAGTTCATTTGCAGTTTATTTTAGGGAATACACCTGCACATGTGCAAAAACATATCACATACACAAAATTTTATTCAATTCTTTTCACATCTAGAATTATCTTCTTATAGATAATTATAATAAGCAATAGTTTTGAAAACATTTAAGCAGGATGTTATTTTGCATCTGGCTTATTTTGAATATTATCTACCTGTTTTCCCTCTATATGAAATTTTTATTCATTTAATTTTTAAAACTCTCACATTTAGTCTCTTAAGGTTTCTGAAACTTCCTTTAAAGTTTAATAAGCCACAGCTTTAAAAAATTATTTGTTTGACCTAATATATCACTTGGACTGTGCAAACTTTCAACTAAGATTGTTAGAATTGGCCGGGTGCGGTGGCTCACTCCGGTAACCCCAGCACTTTGGGAGGCAGAGGCGGGTGGAAAACGAGGTCAGGAGATCCAGACCATCCTGGCTAACACGGTGAAACCCCATCTCTACTAAAACTACAAAAGCAAAATTAGCCGGGCATGGTGGTGGGCACCTGTAGTCCCAGCTGCTGGGGAGGCTGAGGCAGGAGAATGGCGTGAACCTGGGAGGCGGAGCTTGCAGTGAGGGGAGATCGCGCCACTGCACTCCAGCCTGGGTGAGAGTCAGATTCCGTCTCAAAAAAAAAAAAAAAAAAAAAAAAAAAAGGATTGTCAGAGTTGTGTGTTGTGTGTGTGTGTGTGTGTGGTGTGTGTAAATTGTCAACTTTTTGAAGATAGTGAGAAGGAGATTCACAAAACTGTCAGCAATGTGGAAGCATATGCCATTATGCTCGAGATAATTTATTGAGCTAAACTTCACCCTAAGGAAATAAAAGTAAATTAGAAAAAAAAAAATTGAGTAGAAATGTTTAGTTTTCCACATCTTATAATGACTTGTCTGTAAGTAAAATGAAACTTAATAAAATTTTATCATGCATGACAAGTGTATTCCTTCAATTCCTCATACCAAATGTATTTCTTTCTAAAAATACCCAGCCATATCACAAAATTACTAGATTTAAAAGGAGATCAAAAAATAATCAAATTTTTCTTGAGGTTTATATATAAAGTCAGGCCTTATGTGCTAAAAAAATTGAGTGAACTAAATTTCGCAAAACCTTTTACTATTGAGAGTATTTTTCCTTATGCTTAATCTAATACAACCCAAAACTCTATTTTTAAATTAAATTATTTTTATTGTTAAAATATAGAGAACTGGTTATCAACTTCTGTTCAATTATCCTTGCTCCCAAGAATGAGGTAGGAAAAAGTATCCCTCAAGTATATTTTTGACATAGGGAGGCAATTAATCTTAGTAGTCAAAAATATATTTTAAATGTTTCCACCACAAAAATGTAGGCATATGAGGTAATGGATATGTTAATTAACTTGATTTAGTCATTTCAAAATGTACACATATATTAAAAAATTATATCGGGCACTATAAGAATACATATTTTTTCAATTAAGAAAAGAATAATCCTTGGTTATTTAACCTTTATGAACTTGTGTTTGATTCTCTGTAAAATAATTAATAATGCCTTCCTCAAAGGGTGCTTGTGATCATGAATGTGAAATATTTAGAACACATTTGTAACATTGTAAAAGTTTTAAAAATATATACTAAATTCCTTTTAGCATAGTAAATTCAAATATTTAACTTTCTTCTCACCTCCTTACAATGTGCATGTAATCAAAATTTTCATTCTATCAGTCTCAAGGAGTGAGAACTTAAAATTGAAAATGGTGAACATTTGACAATCTGTTTTGCAAAAAAAAAGAAAGAAGAAAGAAAAAAGTTTTGATTTTTAGTCATTGAAAGTCTTCACGGTGCGAATATTTCCATCATAGTCAATTTCAAACTACCAACATGATGCCTGAAAATGTAGAGTTGCTAATGTGTTTGAGTGAGTTGTGGTGCACCCCTGGGTATGGTCATCAAGAACTGCTTAATCATATTGATATTGATAATGGCAGAATTCGTATGTGAATTTGCAGATTACACTTTATTTATGATCCATTAGCTGTATTTTCCATCAAACAGTATATTGATTATACATATATATACACACATGTGTATATATGTGTGTGTGTGTATATATATATATATATTTTGTGTGTGTGACAGAATCTCGGTCTGTGACCTAGGCTGGAATACAGTGGCACCATCTCGTCTCACTGCAAGCTCTGCCTCCTGGGTTCATGCAGTTCTCCTGCCTCAGCCTCCCCAGTAGCTGAGAATACAGGTGCCCACCACCACGCCCAGCTAATTTTTTGTATTTTCTAGTAGAAACAGTGTTTCACCATGTCAACTAGGATGATCTCGATCTCCTGACCTCGTGATCCGGCCACCTTGGCCTCCCAAAGTGCTGGGATTACAGGTGTGAGCCACTGTGCCTGGCCAGATTATATATATATATATTTTTATTTTATTATTTTTTTTATTATACATTAAGTTCTAGGGTACATGTGCACAATGTGCAGGTTTGTTACATATGTATACATGTGCCATGTTGGTGTGCTGCACCCATTAACTCGTGATTTACATTAGGTACATCTCCTAATGCTATCCCTCCCCCCTACCCCCTCCACACAATAGGACCTGGTGTGTGATATTCCCCTTCCGGTGTCCAAGTGATCTCATTGTTCAATTCCCACCAATGAGTGAGAACATGCGGTATTTCATTTTCTGTTCTTGTGACAGTTTGCTGAGAATGATGGTTTCCAGCTGCATCCATGTCCCTACAAAGGACATGAACTCGTCCTTTTTTATGGCTGCATAGTATTCCATGGTGTATATGTACCACAGTTTCTTAATCCAGTCTGTCATTGATGGACATTTGGGTTGATTCCAAGTCTTTGCTATTGTGAATAGTGCCGCAATAAACATACGTGTGCATGTGTCTTTATAGCAGCATGACTTATAACCCTTTGGGCATATCGCTAGTAATGGGATGGCTGGGTCAAATGGTATTTCTAGTTCTAGATCCTTGAGGAATTGCCACACTGTTTTCACAATTGTTGAACTAGTTTATAGTCCCACCAACAATGTAAAACTGTTCCTATCTCTCCACAACCTCTCCAGCACCTGTTTCCTGATTGTTTAATGATTGCCATTCTAACTGGTGTGAGATGGTATCTCATTGAGGTTTTGATTTGCATTTCTCTGATGGCAAGCGATGATGAGCATTTTTTCATGTGTCTGTTGGCTGTATGAATGTCTTCTTTTGAGAAGTGTCTGTTCATAGCCTTTGCCCATTTTTGATGGGGTTGTTTTATTTTTCTTGTAAATTTGATTGAGGTCTTTATAGGTTCTGAATATTAGCCCTTTGTCAGTGAGTAGATTGCAAAACTTTTCTCCCATTCTGTAGGTTGCGTGTCCACTCTGATAGTAGTTCCTTTTGCTGTGCAGAAGCTCTTTAGTTTGATTAGATCCCATTTGTCAATTTTGGCTTTTGTTGCCATTGCTTTTGGTGTTTTAGACATGAAGTCCTTGCCCATGCCTTTGACCTGAATGGTATTACCTAGGTTTTGCTCTAGGGTTTTTATGGATTTAGGTCTAACATTTAAGTCTCTAATCCATCTTGAATTAATTTTCGTATAAGGAGTAAGGAAAGGATCCAGTTTCAGCTTTCTACTTATGGCTAGCCAATTTTCCCAGCACCATTTATTAAATAGGGAATCCTTGCCCCATTTCTTGTTTTTGTCACGTTTGTCAAAGATCAGATAGCTGTAGATTTGTGGTATTATTTCTGAGGACTCTGTTCTGTTCCATTGGTCTATATCTCTGTTTTGGTACCAGTGCCATGCTGTTTTGGTTACTGTAGCCTTGTAGCATAGTTTGAAGTCAGGTAGCATGATGTCTCCAGCTTAGTTCTTTTGGCTTAGGATTGTCTTAGCAATGCGGGTTCTTTTTTGGTTCCATATGAACTTTAAAGCAGTTTTTCCCAATTCTGTGAAGAAAGTCATTGGTAGCTTAATGGGGATGGCATTGAATCTATAAATTACCTTGGGCAGTATGGTCATTTTCACAATATTGATTCTTCCTATCCATGAGCATGGAATGTTCTTCCATTTGTTTGTGTCCTCTTTTATTTCATTAAGCAGTGGTTTGTAGTTCTCCTTGAAGAGGTCCTTTTCATCCCTTGTAAGTTGGATTCCTAGGTATTTTATTATCTTTGAAGCTGTTGTGAATGGGAGTTCATTCCTGATTTGGCTCTCTGTTTGTCTGTTATTGGTGTATAAGAATGCTTGTGATTTTTGCACATTTATTTTGTATCCTGAGACTTTGCTGACGTTGCTAATCAGCTTAAGGAGATTTTGGGCTGAGATGATGGGGTTTTCTAAATATACAATCATGTCATCTGCAAACAGGGACAATTTGACTTCTTCTTTTCCTAACTGAATATCCTTGATTTCTTTCTCTTGCCTGATTGCCCTAACCAGAACTTCCAACACTATGTTGAATAGGAGTGGTGAAAGACGGCATCCCTGTCTTGTGCCAGTTTTCAAGGGGAATGCTTCCAGTTTTTGCCCATTCATTATGATATTGGCTGTGGGTTTGTCATAAATAGCTCTTATTATTTTGAGGTACGTTCCATCAATACCGAATTTATTGAGCATTTTTAGCATGAAGGGCTGTTGAATTTTGTCAAAAGCCTTTTCTGCATCTATTGAGATAATCATGTGGTTCTTGTCTTTGGTGCTGTTTATATGCTGGATTGCGTTTATTGATTTGTGTATGTTGAACCAGCCTTGCATCCCATGGATGAAGCCCACTTGATCATAGTGGATAAGCTTTTTGATGTGCTGCTGGATTCGGTTTATCAGTATTTTATTGAGGATTTTTGCATCGATGTTCATCAGGGATATTGGTCTAAAATTCTCTTTTTCTGTTGTATCTCTGTCAGGCTTTGCTGTCAAGATGATGTTGGCCTCGTAAAATGAGTTTGGGAGGATCCCCTCTTTTTCTATTGATTGGAATAGTTTCAGAAGGAATGGTACCAACTCCTCCTTGCACCTCTGGTAGAATTCGGCTGTGAATCTGTCTGGTCCTGGACTTTCTTTGGTTTGTAGGCTATTGATTATTGCCTCAATTTCAGAGCCTACTATTGGTCTATTCAGGGATTCAACTTCTTCCTGGTTTAGTCTTGGGAGAGTGTAAGTGTCCAGGAAATTATCCATTTCTTCTAGATTTTCTAGTTTATTTGCGTAGAGGTGTTTATAGTATTCTCTGATGGTAGTTTGTATTTCTATGGGGTCGGACATGATATCCCCTTTATCATTTTTTATTGTGTCTATTTGATTCTTCTCTCTTTTCTTTATTAGTCTTGCTAGCAGTATATCAATTTTGTTGATCTTTTCAAAAAACCAGCTCCTGGATTCATTGATTTTTTGGAGGGTTTTTTGTGTCTCCATCTCCTTCAATTCTGCTCTGACCTTAGTTATTTCTTGCCTTCTGCTAGCTTTAGAATGAGTTTGCTCTTGCTTCTCCAGTTATTTTAATTGTGATGTTAGGGTGTCAACTTTAGATCTTTCCTGCTTTCTCTTGTGGGCATTTAGTGGTATAAATTTCCCCCTACACACTGCTTTAAATGTGTCCCAGAGATTCTGCTATGTTGCATCTTTGTTCTCATTGGGTTCAAAGAACATCTTTATTTCTGCCTTCATTTTGTTATGTACCCAGTAGTCATTCAGGAGCAGGTTGTTCAGTTTCCATGTAGTTGAGTGGTTTTGAGTGCGTTTCTTAGTCCTGAGTTCTAGTTTGATTGCACTGTGGTCTGAGAGACAGTTTATTATAATTTCTGTTCTTTTACATTTGCTGAGGAGTGCTTTACTTCCAACTATGTGGCCAATTTTGGAATAAGTGTGATGTGGTGCTGAGAAAAATGTATATTCTGTTGATTTGGGGTGGAGAGTTCTGTAGATGTCTATTAGGTCCGCTTGGTGCAGAGTTGAGTTGAGTTCAATTCCTGGATATCCTTGTTAACTTTCTGTCTCGTTGATCTGTCTAATGTTGACAGTGGGGTGTTAAAGTCTCCCATTATTATTGTATGGGAGTCTAAGTCTCTTTGTAAGTCTCTAACGGCTTGCTTTATGAATCTGGGTGCTCCTGTATTGGGTGCATATATATTTAGGATAGTTAGCTCTTCCTGATAAATTGATCCCTTTACCATTATGTAATGGCCTTCTTTGTCTCTTTTGATCTTTGATGGTTTAAAGTCTGTTTTATCAGAGACTAGGATTGCAACTCCTGCTTTTTTTTTGTTTTCCATTTGCTTGGTAGATCTTCCTCCATCCCTTTATTTTGAGCCTATGTGTGTCTCTGCATGAGATGGGTCTCCTGAATATAGCAAACTGATAGGTCTTGATTCTTTATCCAATTTGCCAGTCTGTGTCTTTCAATTGAACCATTTAGTCCATTTACATTTAAGGTTAATATTGTTATGTGTGAACTTGATCCTGTCATTATGATATTAACTGGTTATTTTGCTCACTAGTTGATGCAATTTCTTCCTAGCATCAATGGACTTTACATTTTGACATGTTTTTGTAATGGCTGATACCTGTTGTTCCTTTCCATGTTTAGTGCTTCCTTCAGGATCTCTTGTAGGGCAGTCCTGGTGGGGACAAAAATCTCTAAGCATTTTCTTGTCTGTAAAGAATTTTATTTCTCCTTCACTTATGAAACTTAGTTTGGCTGGATATGAAATTCTGGGTTGAAAATTCTTTTTCTTTAAGAATGTTGAATATTGGCCCCCACTCTCTTCTGGCTTGGAGAGTTTCTGCCAAGAGATCTGCTGTTAGTCTGATAGGCTTCCCTTTGTGGGTAACCCAACCTTTCTCTCTGGCTGCCCTTAACTTGTTTTCCTTCATTTCAACTTTGGTGAATCTGACAATTATGTGTCTTAGAGTTGCTCTTCTCGAGGAGTATCTTTTTGGTGTTCTCTGTATTTCCTGAATTTGAATGTTGGCCTGCCTTAGTAGGTTGGGTAAGTTCTCCTGGATGATATCCTGACGAGTGTTTTCCAAGTTGGTTCCATTTTCCCCGTCACTTTCAGGCACACCAATCAGATGTAGATTTGGTCTTTTCACATAATCCCATATTTCTTGGAGGCTTTGTTCATTTCTTTTTACTCTTTTTTCTCAACACTTCTCTTCTCGCTTCATTTCATTCATTTGATCTTCAATCATTGATACTCTTTCTTCCAGTTGATCGAGTCAGTTACGGAAGCTTGTGCATTTGTCACATAGTTCTCGTATTATGGTTTTCATCTCTATCAGTTCTTTTAAGGACTTCTCTACATTGGTTATTCTAGTTAGTCATTCATGAAATCTTTTTCAAGCTTTTTAGTTTCTTTGCGCTGGTTATGTAGTTCCTCCTTTAGTTCTGAGAAGTTTGATCGACTGAAGCCTTCTTCTCTCGTCAAAGTCATTCTTCATCCTGCTTTGTTCCATTGCTGGCGATGAGCTGCGTTCCTTTGGAGGGGGAGATGTGCTCTGATTTTTTGAATTTCCAACTTTTCTGCACTGCTTTTCCCCCATATTTGTGGTTTTATCTGTCTTTGGCCTTTGATGATGGCGACGTACTGACGGGGTTTTGGTGTGGGCGTCCTTTCTGTTAGTTTTCCTTCTAACAGTCAGGACCCTCAGCTGTAGGTCTGTTGGAGTTTGCTTGAGGTCCACTCCAGACCCTGCTTGCCTGGATATCAGCACCGGAGGCTGCAGAATATAGAATATTGCTGAACAGCAAGTGTTGCTGTTTATTCTTGCTCTGGAAGCTTCATGTCAGAGGTGTACCCTGCCATGTGAGGTGTGAGGTGTCAGTCTGCACCTAGTGGGGAATGACTCCCAGTTAGGCTACTCAGGTATCAGGAACCCAGTTGAGCAGGCAGTCTGTCCGTTCTCAGATCTCAACCTCCGTGCTGGGAGAACCACTGCACTCTTCAAAGCTGTCAGACAGGTTTCTGCAGAGGTTTCTGCTGCTTTTTGTTTAGCTATGCCCTGTCCCCAGAGGTGGAGTCTATAGAGGCAGGCAGGCCTCCTTGAGCTGCAGTGGGCTTCACCCAGTTCGAGCTTCCCAGCAGCTTTGTTTACCTACTTAAGCCTCAGCAATGGAAGGCACCCCTCCCCCAGCCTCGCTGCTGCCTTGCAGTTAGATCTGAGACTGCTGTGCTAGCAATGAGGGAGGCTCCATGGGCGTGGGACCCTCCGGGTCAGGTGTGGGATATCATCTCCCGGTGTGCCATTTGCTAAGACCCTTGGTAAAGCGCAGTATTAGGGAGTTACCTGATTTTCCAGGTGTTGTGTGTCTCAGTTTCCCTTGGCTAGGAAAAGGGATTCCCTTCCCCCTTGCACTTCCCAGGTGAGGTGATGCTTTGCCCTGCTTCAGCTCTTGCTGGTTGGGCTGCACCCACTGACCAGCAGCAACTATCCAACATGCCCCAGTGAGATGAACCCGGTACCTCAGTTGAAAATGCAGAAATCACCCGTCTTCTGTGTCGCTCATGCTGGGAGCTGGAGGCTGGAGTTGTTTCTATTCAGCCATCTTGGGTGTGCCCCCACCATTGCAATTTATTAATTATATCTCACGTTTCAAAATCATTCCCTTAGAAATACACCAAAATTATTTAAAATCTAAATATGTTTCACAAAATATGCCAACACAAAGTATTGAATAATTGACTCTGTAGTAAGACTAATAATGAATGAGTAAATTACAAAAATTTTATCCCTAGCTAGTAGTGATTTCCAAAGGGCCAATTTCAGTAAAAATTGTAAGTTCAAAAAAATAGTATCTTTAAAAATACAATGAAGACATAAAACTTGAAACTTCTAAGTTAAAAAAATTGTCAACACAACTTTTTTCAGACCAGAATACAAAACGGGTTTTTTGATCTTTATTCTCTCACAATCATGGAGAATCAAACCAAAAATAAATATAGAAATTATTCAAGAATGTCAAATCTGCTTGAAATTATTTTTATAAGGTAGATATAAACAAATACAATCTTTGTTTTTGTAAAGGGGGTTACACAGGTTTCCTTTAGACTATAAATAACAAGAAAGCAGGAACCATTTTCTACATATGTTCCAAATAATAACTGCTATCAAATGCTCAATCAATATTTCTTCAGTAAAAAGCCAGCACTAGTATCAAGTGTTAGAAATAAAAACATTAAAATTATCTCAATGAATCATCTTGAAATAAAATTTAAAGAACTATCTTTTTTGGCTGTGCATGGTGGTTCATGGCTGTAATACCAGCACTTTGGCAGGCTGAGGCAGGCAGATCACCTGAGGTCAGGAGTTTGAGACCAGCCTGGCCAACATGGTGAAACCCTGTCTCTATTAAAATACTAAAATTAGCTGGGCATGGTGGCACACACCTGTAATCCCAGCTACTTGGGAGGTTGAGGCAGGAGAATAGCTTGAAACTGGGAGGTGGAGGCTATAGGTGAGCTGAGATCTCACCACTACACTCCAGCTTGGGCAACACAGAAAGATTCCATCTCAAAAAAAAAAAAAAAAAAAAAAAACTTGTCTTTTTTGTTGTGGTGATTCTTCATCAGGTAATGCATGATGAGGCATAAATGACCAACATAAAACATTCCAGACTGGAAAAATTCAATTAAAGGAAACATTGTTTTCTTTTTAAAGATATTGTGGGACATTTCCTTAGTTCAGCTAAGGACAGGGTCCTTGTCACATGATCATGATGAAATATTAGGTTCATAGACACTTTAAAGGGTGAGAAAAATGGAATTTATTAAGCAAAAAGGATAAAAGGGAACCAGGACCCCTCAGCAGTACAAGAGTCCTGCTAGCATAGGCATCCCACTTCACAGATTGAATTCCAGGTTCCACTCAGGAAGAGAAGGGGCCAGGCACCGCCCGCCGCAAACTTCCAAGTCTCCACCCTAGTGCACACTCCTCCCAGTGTGCAGGCTGGTGGGATGTTCTCTGATGACCCCTTTTTACTTAGCTGCCTCATTCCTCCCTCTAAGGAAGTACATCTAACTACCGTTGGAATAAGGATACTGCTTCCTGCTATCAGGGGCAGTTTGGGGAAAACAGCGCTCAGAGTCCCCTCAGAGGCCTATCTAAGGGTCCCTGGCAGAAAGGGCCAATGTCCCAGGCTCCAGCTACATGACCATTCAAAGTTTGATGGCTGAAGGTGAGAAGAGACACAGCAGGTTATTAGAAAACATGTATCAAAATGAAACAAGAGGAGGGATAAGGACAGCTCAAAAGTCCCAAGGCCTTTTACCAGTTTGCACAGGGAGAGGGAAGTCAAAAGCCCAACTGGTAAAACAACAACAACAAGAACAAGAACTTTTTGCCAGCATATTGGCCTTCTGGGTTCCCTTCCCCTGAGCCCAATGCTAAGCCAACCAGTTTAAGGTTTGGGAAATTAACTTTTTCCAGTTTGGAGAATGCATCTGAGGAAAGTGTCCCACAGTATGGAGACACAATTACCTATCTGTGAAGAGAGGACAGAGGAGGAGAAAGAAAAAGATGTCTTTTTCAAAGGAGTCCCAGGGTTTCAGGATGCATTTGAAAGGGGCACAGACTGAAGATGAATGGCTACCCATTTAGAAAGAAGGGAGCAGGCACGCCTGGTTCCCTTCTCTTCCTAGCAGATATACGCAGAGTATGTGAGGGAGAGAAGGAAGAATGTCCTCTTTCCTTCTTCTGTCCTTGCATCCCTGAGTCCTGGCAATCTTGGCAGGTGCCGCCCATTGGTGTCAAAGCAGCTTGCACCCATGAAGCAGGGAGGACCTAGAGAATAAGAATTATCCACTCTCACCCATGTCTCTATCCCACCTACTTTCAGTAGTTCCCTACACCACATTTATGCCATGGATACTACTCACCCATAAATAGGAAGAAAATAATGGCATTCATAGCAACGTAGATGAAACTAAAGATCATAATTCTAAGTGAAGTAACTGAGGAACAGAAAAACATCGTATGTTCTCACTGATAAGTGGGAGGTAAGCTATGAGGATGCAAAGGCATAAGAATGATACAATGGACTTTGGGGACTTGGGGGAAAGGGTAGGAAGTGGGTGAAAGATAAAATACAAAACATTGGTCAGCGTACAGTGCTCAGATGATGGGTACACCAAAATCTCAGAAATCACTACTAAAGAACTTATCCATGTAACCAAATACCACCTGTTCACCAAAAACCCATTAAAAAAAAAAAAAAAAAAAAAGACAAAATATTTAAAAGTCTAGGATAGGAAAAACAAGAGGTCTTATGAATCTATAAGACATACTTCTGTCAGCATGCCTAATAAGTTTACATATTTATGTGTTGTGTACACAATGTTTCTCTACTATAAATACAGAGTTATAATTCATGGTCTTAAAAATAAAAGTGCGTAAATCAACCATCTTATCAATAAAAAAGACTAGTCAAATGCTTTTTCAAGTTCATGTGACTTAAGTAAAATCTTTTATAAATAAGCTGACTTTCAAATTATTGGCAAAATAATATTAGAAATGTTGTAAGAATTATTAGCATTTCTGTTTGCATTTGTTTATTAAGTGATTTCATGATTATTCCTGCAGAATACTGGAAGATTTGCCATAAGGGTTATAAAACCATAAAACCCAGCCCAAGTAAGAATGATCTTTGCTTGTGTAATTATTGATAAATAGGACATGAAATATCTTAGTTTAATGAAAATAGTTAACTTCTGAGTTATTGGTAAAAATACCCTTATATTTAACCTTAAGAATCCCACTTAAATAAACATCTGAAATTCACAGCTATAAAAATGATTAATAGGGAATTCACTTTAAATAATGACTATCAAAGTTTTCATACATAATCTAGGTAAAGGCAGGGCACGGTGGCTAACGTCTGTAATCTCAGCACTATGAGAGGCTGTGGCGGGCATATCACCGGAGGTCAGGAGTTCGACACCAGCCTGGCCAACATGGTGAAACCCCGTCTCTAATAAAAATACCGAAATTAGCTGGGCATGGTGGTGGGTACCTGTAATGCCAGCTACTCAGGAGGCTGGAGCAGGAGAATCGCTTGAACTGGGGAGGCGGAGGTTGCAGTGAGCCAAGACCACACCAGTGCACTTTGGCCTGGGCATGAAGAGTGAAATCATCTCAAAAAAAAAAAAAAAAAAAAAAAAAAAAAAAAAAAAAACAAACAAACAAACAAAAAACACTAGGTAAAAACATTAAATAAATTAATCTGTAAATGTAATGGAATAAATGCTTGTAAAGAGACTTGCCATATGGTTGAGGATCTAAGGTTATCAATAGATATTAAGTAGCTGGATAATTTCCAACTTAAAAATACAGGAAAACATTTTTTAAATGTTCTTATTAAAAGGTAAATATCTTTGTTTAATTCAAAGCTTCCTTAAAAGTTATGTATAAAACAAGGTAAAAGAAACCAGGAAATAAGAGACATAAGAAAGTTAAAGATATAAAGTGGTATTTTTGATAAAGACAGTGAAAAGGAAAGCAATTTTACGTAAGAAGGTATTTTGTGTGGTAAATTTTTTGCCCTAAAATGACTAGGTTGTTCAAGAAAGAGAAATATTTAGGCAAAACAGAAAGTTTAAGCATGTTGTTCATCATCTATGTAGGTTGTAGAAAAGTTATTTAATAGAAACTTTGTGTTTTTTGTAGAAAATGAGGTTGTATACTTTAGTTGGGTAGGATTAAGAAGAAAATTATAATAGTCTTTCTAGAAGTGGGTCTTTGATATTAACAAAATTACATGAATACAAAAAAAAATTGGTTAAAACAAGATTTTATTTAAACTATTTATTTATTTATTTATTTTTGAGACAGAGTCTCACTCTGTCACCCTGGAGTGCAATAGCGCGATCTTGGCTCACTGCAACTTTGCCTCCTGGGTTCCAGGGATTCCACCTGTACTTCTGAGCCACTGTCCATAAATCATGGGCTTCCATAACCCCCTTGCTCAAGTTTAATAATTTGATACAACTACTCACAGAACTTAGCAGAGAAATTTTACCTATGTTTACCAGGTTATTATATAGGATACAACTCAGGAAAACCAAATGGAAAAAAAAATGTATAGGACAAATAAGGCAGGGAAAAAATTGGGTAGGTAGTAAATCTTGATATAACAGCCATGATTAAGAATCCTCCATCCTTTGTGTTCTGTAGGAGCAGCTTACTGCAAATAAATACCCTTTTCATTATGACTTAGATGATGCTTCCTCTTTTAGATATCATGAATTCACAGACTCTTTAAATTCTCATTTTTCCCTCATAAACAAATAATTTTGTCTTTGGTGTTCAGAACAAAATACTTGTTAAACAAACTTTGCTTAAGTTTCTCTCCTTTTCTCAGGCTCTCGGACTCTGGTCCATCTTCAGTCTGAGTTCATTTCTTTTACTCTTTGTTCATTTCTTTTTTCATTTCTTTTTACTCTTTTTTCTCTAAACTTCTCACTTCATTTCATTCATTTGATATTCAATGGCTGATACTGTTTCTTCCAGTTGATCGAGTCAGTTACTGAAGCTTGTGCATTTGTCACGTAGTTCTCGTGTCATGGTTTTCATCTCTATCAGTTCGTTTATGGACTTCTCTGCCTTTATGCCCCTCCAGAGAAAAGGCTGATATACACCCCGCCTTTATGTCTCTCCTAAGAAAAGGCTGACTTTAGGGTGAAACATTCTCTACCCTTGAATCTGATTTTGCCATTCTCCATTCTCCTCTCTTTCTCCCACCTTCCTTCTAATCTTGTTTGCTTCTCCATATGAAACACAGCCCTTTTCTGCCTCTTTTGAGATGCCTGTAGATCTGATGCTTGGCGCTTTCCCCATTGCAATACTCCTTTAGAATAAAGTCGCTTTTTACCTACATCTGAATTTGACAGTATCAAGAAACACCCTCAGGAGAATAACAATTACACCCTCACAGAGGACATCACAACCCGCCTCGCATTTCAGCTCTCACCATGTCTGCCTGTGCATTCCCAGCTTTCCCAGGCTCTGTAGCTTCACTCAATATAAAGCTCCTTCAATGGCTGCTCTGAGCAGGCTGGGACAGCTGCAGGGGAAGCTCCCCAAGAAGAAATGACTGTGCTATTCATGATCTCATTTGACAGGTCGATTGGCCTTAGCCTGCAGCCAACGGGCTCAGGTCTCTGATTTCCAGTCAAGGTTATTCGTTTAGTTTTTGTTTGTTTTTTTGAGACGGAGTTTTGCTCTTGTTGCCTAGCCTGGAGTGCAATGGCATGATCTTGGCTCACCACACCCTCCGCCTCCCGGATTCAAGCTGTTCTCCTGCCTCAGCCTCCTGAGTAGCTGGGATTACAGGTGTGGGCCTGGTTAATTTTGTATTTTTAGTACACACAGGGTTTCTCCATGTTAGTCAGGCTGGTTTCGAACTCCCAAGCTCAGGTGATCCACCTGCCTCGGCCTCCCAAAGTGCCAGGATTACAGGCGTGAACCACCGCACCCACCTACAGAATAGATTTATCCACTCTCACAAATACTCCACCATACAGAAAAGAGAAACTGATTTTTTTAATTTTTTATTTTTATTTTCTGTAAATCACCAATTGACCTACCACAATTTCTTGTGCAACTGTATTAATTTATCTGCAGATATAAAGGAAAAGAATTTTTCCTTCTTACCCAGTAATATCCCTAAAACTAAGCCCTGAGATTCTGCTTGAAACCACCCCCGGAAAGTACAGACCTCAGATACTTATTACACATTCTCAGGAGTAGAACAAATAAAATAAGAATTTTTAACAAATTAAAAATATCATTAGATTTTTTCTGATAGTCACATTCTTGTGTTTTTTTGAGAGTATTTTCCTATCTTTCAAGCTCTGTCAATAAAATGCATTGTATACTTAATAAACATGCAAGTTGAAATAAGAAAACACGAAATCAACAAGATGACACACTCAGAGTTATTGCAGTACTGGCTGGAATGTTAGAAGCTGGGCCTGACTCTAGTGTCAAGTCAGGATATCCTATCACGTGGATGCTTCCACCCGTATTCTGTTCACCGAAGTACTCAATGACCAGCCTCTGGAGAGCCTCTGCACTGTGCCTCTGGGTGTGCCTGGAGTGCGGTATTTTTCTTTTACTGGAATGTTGCACCATCTTGCTAGAATGGATTTTCATTGTCTTTGGGGATAGTTTTTCTCCTTTCCCAATTCTGAAAAAATCCAGATGGTAGGAATTATTTCTGTCTTTCCCCGAAATATCACCATTCAATTGGCTGACCAGCAATGTGTCTCCAAGTAATGGAAACTGGGGTTGGAGAAAGAAAATCTTAATGCCACAAGGATTTAGCTTTTTAGATAAAGGGTAAAGCAGATTTATAATCACCTACCAGTAATAATTTATTATACTTTTAAGTTCTAGGGGGTGTGTGCACAATGTGCAGGTTTGTTACATACGTATGCACGTGCCATGTTGGTGTGCTTCACCCATTAACTCGCCATTTACATTCGGTATATATCCTAATGCTATCCCTCCCCGCTCCCCCTACCCCATGACAGGTCCCAGTGTGTGGTGTTCCCCACCCTGTGTCCAAGTGTTCTCATTGTTCAATTCCCACCCATGAGTGAGAACATGCGGTGTTTGGTTTTCTGTCCTTGCAATAGTTTGCTCAGAATGATGGTTTCCAGCTTCATCCATGTCCCTACAAAGACATGAACTCATCCTTTTTTTATGGCTGCATAGTATTCCATGGTGTATATGTGCCACATTTTCTTAATCCAGTCTATCATTGATGGGCATTTGGGTTGGTTCCAGTCTTTGCTATTTGAATAGTGCTGTGATAAACATATGTGTGCATGTGTCTTTATAGCAGCATGATTTATAATCCTTTGGGTATATACCCAGTAATGGAATGGCTAGGTCAAATGGTATTTCTAGTTCTATATCTACCCACAGCATCTTGGTAGGTCTTGTTTTTATTTTTTCCTGAGAGTTAGTAGAATGGCAGCTGTATTTTGTTATGTTAGTCCCATATATTTATGTTAACTTTATTATTTGCAAAAAAAGTTTTGCTTGTATTTGTAGAAAGGTAAAATGATTTAAGATTTCTGTTAAATATCGAAATTAGTTATTTACGATAAAAAGAAATGTGCTTCTGTTTCTTTGTTCCCAATTAATGTACATTAATTTTAAAATATATTAAAGCGATAGCAAAGAAAATAAACAGATGCCATAGAAGTCTCTTTCTCTTCATGTTTGCATGCAGATACACTGCTTCCTAAGGATATGTGACGAGAGATGTGGATTTTAATTTTAGAATCAGATTTTTCAAATGTACTTAAAATATAAGCAGCAAAAATTTTATTAATCTTATACTCAAGCAAATTCCAATAACATAAGTAGAACTAATTAAAACATGTTTTAATTGAATATACTTCCTAGGTTTCTCCTAGCAATCCTGTTATTGTTTCATGATCCACTTGAAGAAATGAAGATATGTGGAAAAACAGTAATTGCCTGAGATTGCCTTCCATTTTAAAAATGCTCCATTTATGGTGAAATAATCTGAATAGACACGATGCTTTTTTGTGCATCTGGTTGGAAGACAGAAACTCCCAAAACTTTTCTATTCAGCTGCTGGGTCCACAACTTGCTGTTGAGCTATAAACCCACATCAGGAAGCCTAGGTACAAACTGAGGGTTGGCTTCTCCCTGGTAATCTAACCAGATGCTTACTGAGCCTGAGATGCTATTTTCATACCACCTTCTGCCGACTGCTGCTTTGGCAAAATAAAGATTGTCCACCAATCTACCAACACCACCTCACTTTAAGGCCTGGTATGTCAGCATTCTCCATCATACTCTGAGATACAGTATGTGGGAGACATGACTCCGTAATTAGGAGCTTAAAGTGTTTCAGGGAGACCACATAAATCTAGTGAGAAGTGAATTAGCAATATATGAGAGCATGTAATTTCATGTCAAGGCAGGTGCTGTGAACTTCATTACATTAGTATCTAAGTTAAAGCAGCTGGGAGAGGCAGACTAGAAAATACAGTTGAGCTGAGCTGTTGTTGAGCTGAGTCCTGAGAGAGGGGCAACTGCACCTTCCACCTTCTGTGTGCAGGGCTCTCATCAGCACATCTTCCCCATGCTTTCCCATTGCTCATATTCCTCCAGTGGAAAAGAAGGGGGCCAGGCACGGTGACTCACACCTGTAATCCCAGCACTTTGGGAGGCCGAGGCGGGCAGATCATGAGGTCAGGAGATAGAGACCATCCTGGCTAATACGGTGAAACCCCGTATCTACTAAAAATACAAAAAAAATTTAGCCAGGCATAGTGGCGGGCACCTGTATTCCCAGCTACTCGGGAGGCTGAGGCGGGAGAACGGTGTGAACCTAGGAGGCCGAGCTTGCAGTGAGCCGAGATCACGCCACTGTACTCCAGCCTGGGCAATAGAGCAAGACTCCGTCTCAAAAAAAAAAAAAAAAAAAAAAAAGGGAAAGGGCAAAGCCCACATGCTGAAGCAAGAAGGGCTGCTGGGCTTAAAAAAGTGGAGAAATAGGTGAAATAGGTGGACCCAGGATAATATTGATAAGAATGGTGTTTTTTGTTGATTTAGTTACAGAGCTCTTGAGCTTATCATGAATAGAAATAGGGTTGATGCAGAGCGGCTGTAAGCACAGACTTGGGAGCCAGGCTGATTGGGAATATAAGTCCCAGCTTCACCTTTTATGAACTCTATGATCCTGGACACTCCACCTCTTACTATGCAGTTTTCTCATCTGGGAAAAACAGATAACGGTTCTTAAATCCTAGGATTTGGAAGAGTTCAAGGATTAAGATAAGTGAAACAAGGGAGAGGCAACTGTTCAGACAAGAAATAAAAGGAAATTGGCAAGACAAGGATTTCAATTGGAATCTAAGAATCATTTAGGATATGTGTTACAATTTTAGATTCCCAGGCCTCAGCGCCAGGAATTGAGATTCATTAGATCTGGGGCCCAAAAGGCTGTTATATAAAAAGACACTTAAAAAATTCACAAAAATAACTCAGTTTCTGTACGCCCTTACCAGTTCCCCACTAACGTGAACATCTCGTATTGACATGGTACATTTGTTAAAACTAAAAAATCAATGTTGGCACATTACTACTAACTCCAGACTTCATCAGGTTTTTCACTCATGTTCTTTGTCTCAGGATCAAATCCAGGATGCCATACTGCATTTAGAGAAGCTGCAGTTTTCACAAGCTCTTTCAGCTGAGAGGGAGGTGGGTGACAAACATCAAACACTGCTACATTGGAAAGTAGCAGAGAAAGTTAAGGGTGAGTCATTGCAACCTCTGCCTCCTAGGCTCAAGCAATTCTCATGCCTCAGTCTCCCGAGGAGCTAGCACCATAAATGGTTGCCATCATGCCTGGCTAATTTTTGTATTTCTAGTAGAGAAGGGGTTTTGCCATGTTGGCCAGGCTGGTCTTGAACTGCTGGGTTCAAGTGATCTGCCCGCCTCAGCCTCCCAAACTGCTGGGATTACAGGCCTGAGCCACTGCGTCCAGCCCTGACTTACTTTTGAAGTCACGAATTTATGTCCAGTGTCCCTCTGCCAAACTGTTTTTTAAATCTCTGACCACTCATATATGTCAGGACTTCTACTTAGTTAATGGCATATTATAAGGTGCAAACCATCTTATAAA
The DNA here is from genome assembly GCF_008728515.1 of Papio anubis. Taxonomy (NCBI): domain Eukaryota; kingdom Metazoa; phylum Chordata; class Mammalia; order Primates; family Cercopithecidae; genus Papio; species Papio anubis. The sequence goes on from NC_044986.1 coordinate 89,522,166, forward strand.
CAAGGATTCATCATATACTTTTTCTTCTAAGTTTAATGCAGATCATTGATTCTAGTTTGCAATTTATCAAGATAAGGTGATGAGTTGAAGATTTTACCTTAGGTACTAAATAATTAAAATGAATAAAAATATACCAATATTATCAGGATTTAGTGAGAATCACTGAAGCTGAGTGGCTAGAATTTTAATTCAGAAAAAACAGTGATTTATTTTTAACTAAAATGTAAGCTTGAAAACAGTGTGCTAATGTCAAATTATGTAGTTTAGGTCACCGTCTGTACAGCAACTTTAATTCTACTTTCTGTACTTCCATATTTTTTCTGTGTAACTGAAAACTTCAAACACCCTCGTTCTAATTCTACACTATTCCTGGAAATCCTTTCTCTTTGGTATATTTATCTAATCTCATATTCTAATGTGTTTTTCCTCTCAGATACAATAACCAGCTATTCAAAGATGCCATCTAATGCACTATGCCATTAAGTACTGTGGCCAGAGAGTTATTTTAAGTGTAATAAATTTTCTTAAAATTGAGGGCCAGGCATGGTGGCTCATGCCTGTAATCCTAGCACTTTGGGTGGCCGAGGTGGGCGGATTCCCTGAGGTCAGGAGTTCGAGACCAGCCTGGGCCACACGGTGAAACCTGGTCTCTACTAAAATACAAAAAATCAGTGGGGTGTGGTGGTGTGCGCCTGTAGTCCTAGCCACTCGGGAGGCTGAGGCAGGAGAATAGATTGAACCCGGCAGGCGGAGATTGCAGTGAGCCGAGATCACGCCACTGCACTCCAGCCTGGGCAAGAAAGCTAGACTCCGTTTCAAAAAAAAAAAAAAAGAGAGAGAGAAAAGAGATATTACATCTTAAATACAGGCATGGATTAAACCAATTTGTGTATGGTCAAGGCAACTTACAAAAATGCTTTAAGACATATCAAGACTGATTTAAACTATTTAAGTTAGGCAGAGATGCAACACTATGTGAATAGAAGTGTTATAAACACATTTGCCACATTTTAATTAAACAGTTTACTCGGTTTTCTTTTAATATAAACATGAGAAATGAAAACCACATCAATTGTAGCATTTATCTTTTGAAAATAAAACTGCAATCAATACTTCAGTCCCTAAGTTCTGCATTCCATAAATGACATTTTTCAGGAGCTAGTGTTCCTAAGGCTTATGGAGGTTCTTTTTAAATAGCAGGACATGAAATATGATACCTGCACCCAGGTTAACATGTGGGATAATAAAATGTATTATATCACCTACTACTATTACGGTCCAATTCCTTCTAATTTGTTATATGTGAATTAACACAGATCCTCCTCTTCATCACATCTAGGGAAAATAATTTGAGGTTATCAATGCAGATAAAAGCCATCCAAAGAGCTACTTTACAAGAGAAAAGGGAACTTTATAAAAACACAAGAATTCCAAAAGTCTTAGTGTAATTTTAAGCTTTGATACTTGTAAAAGTAACAATGCTACAAACATTTACAAAACATCATTGAAAAGCCTGTTGTATTTTTTTTTAACGTTTATTTAGTTTTGCCATTTTTTTAAGTGACAAGGTCTCATTATGTTGTCAAGGCTGGAGTGCAATGGCTATTTACAGGCACAATCACAGCACACTGCAGCCTCCAAGGCTAGGCCTCAAGTGATCCTCCCATTTAAGTCTCGTGAGTAGCTGGTACTACAAACATGCCTAGCTCCTGAATATTAAGCTTTTGATTTTTTGTTTCACTCCTTCTTGAAGATAGCAGATATTGACTGAAACAAAATGTTAAAAGTTTAATATTCAAATTCTGCAAAATAAAGCCAGAGGCGGTGGTACACACCTATGGTCCCAGCTACTTGGTAGACTGACATGGGAAGATTGCTTGAGGCCAGGGTTTTCAGGCTGTGGTGCGCTACGATTGTGTCTCTGATTGCACTGTAGCTTGGGCAATATAGTGAGGCACCATCTATTAAAAATAAAACGAATAAATACAATTACACTTCCAAATGATATTTTGTAAAGATTTACAGCATGTACATATATGCTGTAGACTTCTGGAGGGCCCAGGCACACTATATTAAAGCTAAAAACTGCCCCGAAACTTTCAGGACACCTCATATTTTATTATTTTTACATAATCACTGGATCACCATGTTGCTTGGCACTATGAAATCATCTTTGAATACATTTACTTGACAATAAGGAAATTTATCAGCAAATGAGAACCATTATAGTTCACAAGAAATACACCACAGACATTCATAAAAGTAGATAATCAATAACCAATATTTTCTCTTTTTATGACCCCAAACATGCTAAACTGCTAATAAGAAGGGCTTACAAAGGATGTGAATGGCAAATGTTATGTGGCAGCTTTTGCTTGATAATCACCAGAACTGAAGAATGGAAAGGAAGGAAGGAGCCCATGAATGGAATTGGTCTGTTCCTTTAGGGAAGATGGAATGGATCTGAATGGAAAGAGGAACATGAACAGAAAGAAACCAACACTGGGAATGGAAGGAGCCCGGAGGAATGGATGGTGTTACCCTGACAAGGTCTCGTTCTTTACTATGAAGTACAATCTTAGTTGTCCTTGAGTTTACTTGAATTGAGGTGTTTCTTCTTTTGAAAATACCAACTTTTCTAGTTCTTTAGCCAGCAGAAGTGATATTTTCCCATCTTTTTTGATGAGGGGTTCAGATGTTACATTACCCCTCATTTCTTCCTTCAGAAGAGGATGGCCTTAGCACGCTGAAGATGAAATAAATCATCAGCACTCAAAGATCTGCTTCTGGCAGCACACTATAGAAAACTTTGTATTGTTCCATCCTGAAAAAGTTTAAGAATGTCAAACAGAAAAGAGAGGTACAATTTAAAAGGGTTCCAACTTTTAACAGTCACCACTGATGATAAGCCACACATGCAACTCCTTTAAATAGTTCAGTTACAGCTGCTTTTTTATTTTACTATTTATTTATTTATTTGAGAAGGAGTCTTGCTCTGTCGCCCAGGCTGGAGTGCAATGGCACAATCTTGGCCCACTGCAACCTCTGCCTCCCAAGTTCAAGCAATTCTCTGCCTCAGTCTCCCGAGTAGCTGGGATTACAGGCACCCACCACCATGCCAAGCTAATTTTCATATTTTTAGTAGCAACGGGTTTCACCATCTTGGCCAGGTTGGTCTTGAATTCCTGACCTCGTGATCCACCCACCTTGGCCTCCCAAAGTGCTGGAATTAGAGGCATGAGCCACAGCGCCCGGCCCAGTTATAGCTACTTGGCTGATGTTTACACTGCCAAGTTCTGTCAACTCACTACCGTAATCTCCTTTCAGGGCTAGAATTAGATTGCTGGAGCAAAGGGGAACTTGTTTTATTTAGTTACTTAAAAATTGGGCTCCCAAAGACGTCACAGTATTGTGACAGGCTTCTAACAGCAGTATCATCTGTTACCTGTGTACTTGTTCCTTAAACATGATGAATGTACACTTTTGCAAAAAGCTAGTTTATTAATCTATTCAAACTCTACCCAATCTATAGTAGTTATTATATAATTCAAAGCAAATTTTAACAATGCAGGCATGTGCTGGATTGTATTGGAATATCAAAGAAGTCTAATGACTAAAGCATCAAAAGGCACTATTTCACTTGTACATTAATTATGATAGAAAATGTATTATTTTAAAATAACTTCCAAGGTACCACAGAATATGCCTATTTTAAATGTTCATCCTTGTCAGCTGTAACTTTGATGTGTACTTACCAAAAGTCACAAACCACAAATATTACTTTGTCCCATAAATTTTATCATTTCCAGTAAAATCCCATGAACTTTCTGCATCCAGTACTTGAGACACACACACCTTATACAGTCTAAGTGCAGGTCTCTCAGCTTAGGCACTAATGCTTTGTCTAACAAACCCATGGGACTGACTGCACTGTGGTATGTACAGTAGAAAATGACATAAATTTGCAAACTGAATAACAAAAATAGTCGAGTGGTAAGTGCATTATGTATGTAGACATTGCTCAGAATACAGTAACAAGAAATCATTTATGTATGATTATTTGAAAAGGTAAAGGTTCACAAGGGAAAGATTACACATGAACTAAATTTGATTAAAATATTCTGAATTATACTCACAAAAGAGAAGATAATATCTATAATTTTCCAATAATGTGGATCCTGTAAAAAACTACAAAAGATACAGGAAATAGAATGCCAAAAAGGTAATAAGCTCTTCAGTATGTTAGTTAATTTTGAAGCTTTCCATTTTTCTAATCACTACTTAATATGACCTAGTCACAGATGTTGGCATTGGTGTTCGACTGAAAACCCACTATAACTTCAGAGTCTTTACCTCCAGCTTTCATGCTCTTCCGTCAAGAAGATAAACTGGAGAAGCAGGCTGTTGTCGCGGTGCCAAGGTGCGAATATTGGAAGCAGAATTCATAAGACTGCCACGCGATATTATAATTAATTACTAAGAATTGCCTTTCCAACTCATTCCTGGGGAAGGAGAAACACAACAAAACCAACTCAGGACAATGTTAGTTCAAAAACATTATTTCATGTTAAGAAATGTGGTAAAATCACCATGTGCTCTACTTTATTAGAACACACGAAAGAACTCACACTGTACAGAACCCTACTATCGAAGAAATAACAAGAAAGCATGCAACTTTCCCAGTTCTCTCTGGAAACTTAGAAAAACAAAACCAACATGAATGTAAAAACTGTGTTAATAAACTTGATTTTCCATGTACTAAAAGACATATTCGAATTTAATATGGGAGAAAAATGACATAATCTTAAGAAAACATGGTAAATCTCTTAGCTTTTTCTATTCTTTAAAAACATGAAAGGATTCAATGGAGAAAACCCTTATAAATACAAACATCCGTGGTAAGGTCTTCAATTGTCCCAGTTCCACATGAAGATAAGAACTCATTTTTGAAATAAAACCTATGAATGTAAAGAATATGGAAATGCCTTCATTTACATGATACTTGCTCCAAGACCCATGATAACACAGACTGGAGATAGACCTTATAAATATAAGACAGCACACTGGATTGGCACCCCAGTAGATTATCAAATATGGAAAAGTTTTCAGTTTTAACAATTTCTTCAACATTTATATGAAAACTTCCCCTACAGGGAAATCCTCTCAGTGTTCCTAAATTGGAGAGCCTGATGCAAATTGATTATGATATAATCTTTAAAACTGTGCATAAGTAAATGTTATACTACTTATAAATATTTTGTTTCTCAGTGATTCTTCATTTGAAAGGGTCTCTGTCCTTACTTCCACTTGTTTTGCAAGACAACACTGAGGTCAGAATTTTGTAGATACTCCTTAAACAATATTAAATGAATCGAATAGGCAGGTTTTTTTGGTTAAGTCAGTTAATAAAATTTTTCTCCGTATATTTAAAATATCAGACCTGATGCAAATTGACTATGGTATAACCTTAAAAAATGTGCATAAGTAAATGTTATACTGCTTATAAATATTTTGTTTCTTAGTGATTCTTCATTTGAAAGGGTCTCTGTCCTCACTTTCACTTCTTTTGCAAGAAAACACTTGAGGTCAGGATTTTGTAGATACTCCTTAAGCAATATTAAATGAATTTAATAGGCAGTATTTTTTGGTTAAGTCAGTTAATAAAATTTTTCTCTGTTTATTTAAAAATATCACACTGAGCTACTAGAATAGCTCCAAATTCTTTTTTTGAAACAAATACAGGCTATGCAGGTGGATTCCTACATTCAATGTCCAACATACAGCTGCTGCAGTCCATTCTTGCATCCAGCACCCCAAGTTTGGGATGAGAAGAAACAGACAGGCTTCTCTGCACTTGTGCAGCTGACTCAGGGCCCATTTCGAGGGTTCCATTGCACAACTCAGACTCCATGCTCAATACTCCCAAGTCACCGCAATAGTGATCAAATTCAGAAATGATGGATGCTACTTATTAACTGTCACTATTATGGGCAGGAACAATTTTATACTTCAGATGCAGGTAGAAAGATCAAAAGAGAAAAACACCTGGCTCAGACTAAACCCATTTTACACATACCTTTTGTAGGATGCTGCCTTACACAGTGTTTCCTCTAAGTTGGAAATGAAACCCCAATGTGCTCCGCATCTGTCACCCCTGGCCAGAACAGAATGTGGGGATGAGTTGAATGCAGTGAGGGGAACAGGCTGGGAGCAGCCCTCTGCCACATGATTATTCAGCTGTCCTGGCCAAAGATTTTTGTTTATTTGTTTGTTTTGAGACAGGGTCTTGCTCTGTCACTCAGGCTAAAGTGCAGTGGCATGATCCTAGCCTTTCAAGTAGCTGGGACTACATGTTCATGCCACTTTTTAAAAATTCTTTTTGTAGAGACAGGGTCTCACTTGTTGCCCAGGCTGGTGTTAAACTCCTGTGATTAAGTGATACTCCCACCTTGGCCTCCCAAAGTGCTGGTATTACAGACATGAGCCACTGTATGCAGCACTTTGTCAAATGTTTAAATAAATATAAAACTAGAGTAATCTTACCACTTTCATAGTAATCCTTGTGAAGACTTAATTGTATAAAACAATTTTCAATAATTTCAACAACATATATTAGGTTTCTTGGTTTTAAAGTTTTAATGTATCCATTGGATAAGTCAACAAATGCTTGATGTCCTCTGGTATGGAAAGCAGTTAGGATATAAGCAGATATGTGGTTTTCTCATTTGTTTAACTGAAAACCCCACTGAAACTACTTCTAACATTAATTTTCTATTCATATAACCATAAGACTGTGGGAATGTAAATCAGATAATGCTTTAATAATCAGTTAATCAGGGACTTAATTTACTATAGGAATATATGCACTTCATAATCTCTTACGTTTTTCCACAAACGTAGTTTAAATGTATAAAATACAATATTTTATATAACATGTTTATTAATAGAGGCTTAGTTACTGAAGAAACCCATTATGTCTACAGGATATGTATCTTCTTAGTTTTTTGTTGTTTTTTAAATGGCTGAATAGCATACCCTTTACAGGCACAGCAAATTTTCTCAGTTTAACTGATATGTATGTATGTATGTATGTGTATGTGTGTGTGTGTGTGTGTATAAATACATATAAAATCCTCATAGCTTAGGTCCCACCTATAAGTGAGAACATATGATATTTGGTTTTCCATTCCTGGGTTACTTCACTTTGAATAATGGCATCCAGCTTCATCCAAGTTGCTGCAAAGGCCATTATTTCATTCTGTTTTATGGCTCAGCACTATTCCATGGTGTATATATTTCAAACTTTCTTTATCTACGCATTCACTGATGGGCAGTCCATATTTTTGCAGTTGCAAATTGTGCTGCTATCAACATGCATGTGCATGTGTCTTTTTCATATGACTTCTTTTGTTTTGGGTAGATACCCAGTGTGAGATTGCTGGATTGAATGGCAGTACTGTTTTCCATAGTGGTTGTACTAGTTTACATTCCTATCAGCAGTGTAAGTGTTCCCTTCTCACCAAATCCATACCAACATGCACGATTTTTCAATTTTTAAATTATGGCCATTCTTGCAGGAGTAAGGTGGTATCACACTGTGGTTTTTATTTGCATTTCCCTGATAATTAGTTATGTTTCTGAAGGAATATATATTCTTACAAGACAAACAGATGTTGAAAAGATTTAAGAAAAATCTGATAAACACTTAATTTTTAAATGGTTCAATTTACAGTCCAAAAGAGATCATTACAATCAACAGCAGAGGGACAAGATAAGTGTACATTACATACTTTGTTGCAATGTTTTACATTTTCTAAAAATCTTGAACATAGCTCCTGCTCAGAGCATAGATCTGGGTGCTTCTGTGCTCACAAACAGCATTGTGTAGAACTGGAGCTGGCTTCTGCCACCACTGCTTCTGGAGCTCACATCTGTGGAAACCTGCACATTTCTCTGCATATTCTCTGACCCTGTAACTAGAACTAGAGCCCTACTGGATTCACTGCAGGTTTTGAGAACAATTTAGGTGCCATTATAGCAGAGCTAAGTGTTCATAATTACAAATTTTGCTCCCTTCAAGAAACCAATTTACAGACTGATGACAGTAGTGATTAAGAGCATTTTACCTTCTGCAACTTTCAAAGTACTTCTATTTGTTTCATATTCATTTTGTTACATCCTTTGCTAAAATGGTTACTAGCAATATCACCATGACAACTCAGTTTCTACAATTAGCAAAGCAGTAATTTAGCAGCCATTTCAAAACCAACTGACCATCACTAGTGAGTCTCTTCTTAGTCACAAGAATCCTCAATTCACTTGTAAATATACATTGTAGAAATTCTGAATGAAAGTCTTTAAAAATGTTTTTGGGGTATATTATAGGTGTATATATTTGTTGGTATATAAAATATTTTGATGACTACAATGTGTAATAATCACATCGGGGTAAATGAAGTATCCATCACGCTTCAAGCATACCTTTGTTTTACAAATAATTCAATTGCACCCTTTTAGTTACTGTAAAATGTACAATTAAATAATTATTGACTGTTGTCACCCTGTTGTGCTATCAAATATTAGATCTTATTTATTTTTTCTAACTATATGTATGTATCTATTAACCATTACCCCTTACTCCTCATCCCCCATACTACTTTTACCAGCCTCTGCTAACGATTCTCCTACTCTATGTCTTCATGAGTTAAATTGTTTGAGGCCAGGCGCAGTGGCTCACGCCTATAATCCCAGCACTTTGGGAGGCCAAGGCAAGTAGATCACGAGGTCAGGAGTTCGAGACCAGCCTGGCCAGCATGGCAAAACCTCATCACTACTAAAAATACAAAAATTAGCCAGGCATGGTGGCACACACCTGTAATCTCAGCTACTTGTGAGGTGAAGGTAGGAGAATCACTTGACCCCAGGAGGCGGAGGTTGCAGTGAGCCGACAGCACCACTGCACTCCAGCCTGAGTGACAGAGCAAGACTACATCTCAAAAAACAAACAAACAAAAAAATGAATTAATTTTTAGCTCCCACAAATAAGTAAGAACATGTGAAGTTTGTTTTTCCGTGCCTGGCTTATTTCACTGAACATTTCCGTCAATGTTCTTGCAAATAACAGGATCTCATTCTCTTTTGTGGTTGAATAGTACTCCATTGTGTATATGTACCACATTTTCTTTAGCCACTTATCTGTTGATGGAAACTTGGAATGCTTCCAAATCTTGGGTGTTGTGAATAGTGCTGCAATATACATGAGAGTGCAGGTATCTCTGATATTCTGACTTCCTTTCTTTTGCATATATACCCAGCAGTAGGATTGCTGGATCATATGGTAGCTCTATTTTTAGTTTTCAGAAACTCCAAACGTTTCTCCATAGTGGTTGTACTTAAATGACATTCCCACTAACAGTGTATGAGGGTCACTTTTTCTCTGTATCCTCATCAGCATTTGTTATTGGCTATCTTTAGAATAAAAGCCATTTTAAGTGGGGTGAGATGATCTCTCATTGTAATTTTGATTTGCAGTTCTCTGAAGATCAATGATATTGATGTTGAGTATCTTTTCATATACCTACCTGCTATTTGTATGCCTTTCTTAGTTTTGAAACAGGGTCTCACTTTGTCACTCAGGTTGGAGTGCAGTGGCACAATCAAAGCTCACTGCAGCCTCAACCTCTCAGGCTCAGGTAATAATAAGCCTCCCAAACAGCTGAAACCAGAGGCACGTGTCATCATGCTGGCTAATGTATCCTCTTTTGAGAAATGCCTATTCAGATATTTTGCCCATTTTAAAAATAAGATTATTAGATTTTTTCTTCTATGGAATTATTTGAGCTTCTAAAATATTTTGGTAATTAATCCCTTGTCAGATAGTTTTCAAATATCTTCCCCCATTCTGTGGGTTGTATCTTCATTTAGTTGATTGTTTCCTTTGCTGTGAAGAAGGTTTTTAACTTGATGTGACCTAATTTGCATTTTTACGCTTTTGGCTGCCTGTGTACGAAATATTCAGAAATATTTGCTGGAGTCAGTATCAGAGAGAGTTTTCCCAATGTTTTGTTGTTTCATATCTCAGGTCTTAGGTTTAATTTTTTATTATACTTTAAGTTCTAGGGTACATGTGCATAACGTGCGGTTTGTTACATATGTATGCTTGTGCCATGTTGGTGTGCTGCCCATCAATTCGTCAGCACCCATCAACTTCGTCATTTTACATCAGGTATAACTCTCAGTGCAATCCCTCCCCTTCTTCCCTCCCATAGAAAGGCCCGGTGTGTGATGTTCCCCTTCCCAGTCAAGTGATCTCATTGTTCAGTTCCACTTATGAGTGAGAGAACATGGGTGTTTGATTTTCTGTTCTTGCGATGGTTTGCTGAGAATGGTTCCAGCTGCATCCATGTCCCTACAAAGGACACAAACTCATCTTTTTTGAAGCTTATGGTATTCCATGGTGTATATGTGCCCACATTTTCTTAATTCAGTCTGTCACTGATGGACATTTGGGTTGATTCAAGTCTTTGCTATTGTGAATAGTGCCACAATAAACATCACGTGTGCATGTGTCTTTATAGCAACATGATTTATAATCCTTTGGGTATATCCCCAGTAATGGGATGGCTGGGTCATATGGTACTTCTAGTTCCTAGATCCTTGAGGAATCACCATACTGTTTTTCCATCAATGGTTGAACTAGTTTACAATTCCACCAACAGTGTAAAAGTGTTCCTATTGCTCCACATCCTCTCAGCACCTGTTGTTTCCTGACTTTGTAATGATTGCCATTCTAACTGGTGAGATATAGTATCTCATTGTGGTTTTTGATTTGCATTTTCTCTGATGGCCAGTGATGATGAGCATTTTTTCATGTGTCTGTTGGCTGTATGGATGTCTTCTTTTGAAATGTCTGTTCACTTATCCTTTGCCTACTTTTGATGGGGTTGTTGTTTTTTTCTTGTAAATTTGTTTTGAGTTCTTTGTAGGTTGTGGATGTTAGCCCTTTGTCAGATAAGTAGATTGCAAAATTTTCTCCCATTCTGTAGGTTGCCCTGTTCACTCTGATGGTAGTTTCTTTTGCTTATTGCAGAAGCTCTTTAGTTTAATGATATCCCATTTGTCAATTTTGGCTTTTGTTGCCATTGCTTTTGTTGTTTTAGACATGAAGTCTTTGCCCATGCCTATGTCCTGAATGGTATTACCTGGGTTTTCTTCTAGGGTTTTTATGGTATTAGGTCTAACATTTAAGTCCTCTAATCCATCTTGAATTAATTTTTAAGTATAAGGAGTAAGGAAAGGATCAGTTTGAGCTTTCTACTTATAGCTAGCCAATTTCCCAACACCATTTATTAAATGGGAATCCTTTCCCCATTTCTTGTTTTGTCAAGTTTGTCAAGATCAGATGATGGCTGTAGATGTGTGGTATTATTTCTGAGGGGCTCTGTTCTTGTTCCATTGAGATCTATATCTCTGTTTTGATACCAGTACCATCCTGCTTTGGTTACTGTAGCCTTGTGGTATAGTTTGAAGTCAGGTAGCATGATGCCTCCAGCTTTGTTCTTTTGGCGTAGGATTGTCTTGGCAATGCAGGCCCTTTTTTGGTTCCATATGAACATTAAAGCAGTTTTTTCCAATTCTGTGAAGAAAGTCATTGGTAGCTTAATGGGGATGGCATTGAATCTATAAATCACCTTGGGCAGTATGGCCATTTTCAAAATGTTTATTCTGCCTATCCATGAGCATGGTATGTTCTTCCATTTGTTTGTGTCCTCTTTTATTTCACTGAGCAGTTGTTTTAGTTCTCCTTGAAGACGTCCTTTACATCCCTTGTAAGTTGGATTCCTGGGTATTTTATTCTCTTTGAAGCTATTGTGAATTGGAGTTCATTCATGATTTGGCTCTCTGTTTGTGTGTTACTGGTGTATGAGAATGCTTGTGATTTTTGCACATTGATTTTGCATCCTGAGACTTTGCTGAAGTTGCTTATCAGCTTAAGGAGATTTTGCGCTGAGACAATGGGGTTTTCAAAATATACAATCATGTCATCTGCAAACAGGGACAATTTGACTTCTTCTTTTCCTAACTGAATACCCTTGATTTCTTTCTCTTGCCTGATTTCCCTAACCAGAAATTCCCACACTATTTTGAATAGGAGTGGTGAGAGAGGGTATCCCTGTCTTGTGCCAGTTTTTCAAAGGGAATGCTTCAGTTTTGCCCATTCAGTATGATATTGACTGTGGGTTTGTCATAAATAGCTCTTATTATTTTGAGATACGTTCCATCAATACCGGATTTATTGAGAGTTTCTAGCATGAAGGGCTGATGAATTTTGTCAAAGGTCTTTTCTGCATCTATTGAGATAATCATGTTGTTTTGTCTTTGGTTCTGTTTATATGCTGGATTACATTTTATTGATTTCTTATGTTGAACCAGCCTTGCATCAGGAATGAAGCCCACTTGATCATGGTGGATAAGCTTTTTGATGTGCTGCTGGATTTGGTTTGCAGTATTTTATTGAGGATTTTTGTATCGATGTTCATCAGGGATATTGGTCTGAAATTCTGTTTTTTTGTTGTGTTTCTGCCAGGGTTTGGTGTCAGGATGATGGCCTCATAAAATGAGTTAGGGAGGAATTCCACCTCTTTTTTTATTGATTGGAATAGTTTCAGAAGGAATGGTACCAATACGCTTCCTTGTACCTTTGGTATCATTAGGCTGTGAATCTCTCTCTGGTCCTAGACTTTTTTTGGTTGGTAGGCTATTAATGATTTCCTCAGTTTCAGAGCCCTTGCTATTGGTCTATTCGAGGATTCAATTTCTTCCTTGTTGTTTAGTCTTGGGAGAGTGTATGTGTCAGAGTATCCATTTCTTCTTGGTTTCTAGTTTTATTTGAAGTAGGCGTGTTTATAGTATTCTCTGATGGTAGTTTGTATTTCTGTAGGGTTGGTGGTGATATCCCTTTATCATTTTATTGCATCTATTTGATTCTTCTCTGCTAGCTTCTCTATTAGTGTTGCTAGCGGTCTATCAATTTTGTTGATCTTTTCAAAAAACCAGCTCCTGGATTCATTGATTTTTTGGAGGGTTTTATGTGTCTCTATCTCCTTCAGTTCTGCTTGGATCTTAGTTATTTCTTGCCTTCTGTTAGCTTTTGAATGTGTTTGCTCTTGCTTCTCTAGTTCGTTTAATTGTGATGTTAGGGTGTCAATTTTAGATCTTTCCTGCTTTCTCTTGTGGGCATTTAGTGCTATAAATTTCCCTCTACACACTGCTTTAAATGTGTCCCAGAGATTCTGGTATGTTGTATCTGTGTTCTCATTGGTTTCAAAGAACATCTTCATTTCTGCCTTCATTTTGTTATGTACTCAGCATTCATTCAGGAGCAGGTTGTTCAGTTTCCATGTAGTTGAGCAGTTTTGATTGATTTTCTTAGTCCTGAGTTCTACTTTGATTGCACTGTGGTCTGAGAGACAGTTTGTTATAATTTCTCTTCTTTTGCATTGCTGACAAGTGCTTTACTTCCAACTATGTGGTCAGTTTTGGAATAAGTGCGATGTGGTGCTGAGAAAAATGTATATTCTGTTGATTTGGGGTGGAGAGATGCCTATTAGGTCCACTTGGTGCAGAGTTGAGTTCAATTCCTGGATATGCTTCTTAACATTCTGTCTCGTTGATCAGTCCAATGTTGACAGTGAGGTGTTAAAGTCTCCCATTATTATTTTATGAGAGTCTAAGTCTCTTTGTAAATCTCTAAGGACATGCTTTATGAATCTGGGGGCTCCTGTATTGGGTGCATATATATTTAGGATAGTTAGTTCTTCCTGTTGAATTGATCCCTTTACCATTACATAATGACCTTCTTTGTCTCTTTTGATATTTGATGGTTTAAAGTCTGTTTTATCAGAGACTAGCATTGCAACCCCTGCTTTTTTTTGTTCTCCATTTGCTTGGTAGATCTTCCTCCATCCCTTTATTTTAAGCCTATGTGTGTCTCCGCATGTTAGATGGGTCTCTGGAATACAGCAAACTGATGGATCTCTTTATCCAATTTTCCAGTCTGTGTCTTTTAATTGGGCCATTTAGTGCATTTACATTTAAGGTTAATATTGTTATGTGTGAACTTGATCCTGTCAATGTGATATTAACTGGATATTTTGCTCGTTAGCTAATGCAGTTTCTTCGTAGCATCAACGCACTTTACATTTTGGCATGTTTTTGCAATGGCTTGTACCTGTTGTTCCTTTCCATGTTTAGTGCTTCCTTCAGGATCTCTCGTAGGGCAGGCCGGGTGGTGACAAAATCTCTAAGCATTTGCTTGTCTGTAAAGGATTTTTTTTTTTTTTGTCTGTAAAGGATTTTATTTCTCCTTCACTTGTGAAACTTAGTTTGGCTGGATATGAAATTCTGGGTTGAAAATTCTTTTCTTTAAGAATGTTGAATATTAGCCCCCACTCTCTTCTGGCTTGTAGTGTTTCTGCCGAGAGGTCTGCTGTTAGTCTGATGGGCTTCCCTTTGTTTGTAACCTGACCTTTCTCTCTGGCTGCCCTTAACATTTTTTCCTTCATTTCATCTTTCATGAATCTGACAATTATGTGTCTTGGAGTTGCTCTTCTCGAGGAGTATCTTTGTGGTGTTCTCTGTATTTCCTGAATTTGAATGTTTGCCTGCCTTACTAGGTTGGGGAAGTTCTCCTGGATGATATCCTGAAGAGTGTTTTCCAACTTGGTTCCATTTTCCCCCTCACTGTCAGGCACCCCAATCAGATGTAGATTTTGTCTTTTCACATAATCCCATATTTCTTGGAGACTTTGTTCATTTCTTTTTCTTCTTTTTTCTCTACACTTCTCTTCTCGCTTCGTTTCATTCATTTGATCTTCAATCATTGATACTCTTTCTTCCAGTTGATCGAGTTGGTTACTGAAACTTGTGCTTTTGTCATGTAGTTCCCGTGTTATGGTTTTCATCTCTATCAGTTCTTTCAAGGACTTCTCTACATTGGTTATTCTAATTAGTCAGTCGTCAAATCTTTTTTCAAGGTTTTTAGTTTCTTTGCAATGGTAACATAGTTCCTCCTTTAGCTCTGAGAAGTTTGATCAGCTGAAGCCTTCTTCTCTCGACTCATCAAAGTCATTCTCCATCCAGCTTTGTTCCATTGCTGGCGATGAGCTGCGTTCCTTTGGAGGGGGAGATGCGCTCTGATTTTTTGAATTTCCAGCTTTTCTGCCCTGCTTTTTCCCCCATCTTTGTGGTTTTATCTGCCTCTGCTCTTTGATGCTGGTGATGTACTGATGGGATTTTGGTGTGGGTGTCCGTTCTGTTTGTTAGTTTTCCTTCTAACATTCAAGACCCTCAGCTGCAGGTCTGTTGGAGTTTCCTTGAGGTCCATTCCAGACCCTGTTTGCCTGGGTATCAGCAGCAAAGCCTGCAGAAGATAGAATATTGCTGAACAGTGAGTGTTGCTGTCTGATTCTCGCTCCAGAAGCTTCGTCTCAGGGGTGTACCCCGCCATGTGAGGTGTGACGTGTCAGTCTGCACCTAGTGGGGGATGTCTCCCAGTTAGGCTACTCAGGGGTCAGGGACCCACTTGAGCAGGCAGTCTGTCCATTCTCAGATCTCAACCTCCGTGCTGGGAGATCCACTGCTCTTTTCAGAGCTGTCAGACAGGGACATTTACCTTTGCCGAGGTTTCTGCTGCTTTTTGTTTAGCTATGCCCTGTCCCCAGAGGTGCAGTTTACAGAGGGAGGTAGGCATCCTTGAGCTGTGGTGGGCTCCACCCAATTTGAGCTTCTCAGTGGCTTTGTTTACCTACTTAAGCCTCAGCAATGGCATGCGCTCCTCCCCCATCCTTGCTGCTGCCTTGCAGTTAGATCTCAGACTGCTATTCTAGCAATGAGGGAGGCTCTGTTGGCGTGGGACCCTCCAGGCCAAGTGTGGGATATAATCTCCTGGTGTGCCTTTTGCTAAGACCCTTGGTAAAGCGCAGTATTAGGGTGGGAGTGACCCAATTTTCCAGGTGTTGTGTGTCTCAATTTCCTTTGGCTAGGAAAAGGAATTCCCTTCCCCTTTGTACTTTCCAGGCGAGGCAATGCCTGGCCCTGCTTCAGCTCTCGCTGGTCGGGCTGCACCCACAGACCAGTACCAACTGTCTGACACACCCCATTGAGATGAACCCGGTACCTCAGTTGACAATGCAGAAATCACCTTTCTTCTGTGTTGCTCACACTGGGAGCTGAAGGCTGAAGCTGTTGCTGTTTGGCTTTCTTGGGTGCACCCTCCACCCCATTTCACCTTGAGTTTCTATCTTGTCTGAAGGGTATCAGATTGCAGAACACTGCCAGACCTGACACTGATCTGAACACTGCCAATGGCTATTGAACATATTTTACAGATTCTGCTCCCTTTCTCCCAAACTCTGCGCTCTCAAGTATTTCAAGAATGAACCTCCCTGCCAGGGTTCAACTGTGTAGGAATCAGAGACCTCTGAAACAACATGGCAAGTCCTCTATTTCCTGTCCCCTTTCCTGCTAAGCTGCTGACCTGTTGACACTCATCCATGTCACATGCCCTTCTGGGTGAGTTTGAGAATTCTTTATTCCCACTGATGCCAACTCTTCCCGCAGTGCAGTTGATCGCATCTCACTTTTGCAGCACACTGTTCCCACAATCACCTCTTTCTGAAGATTTTCTTCCTCTCTACCAGAGATTTCCTCCACATTGTGTTTCCTTTGTCCCCATCCCACTCCCCACTCCTCTCCAACTGTGTCCTCTCACTGGTGCTCACAGCATCATCCCCTCATGCCAGCTCTTCGTCTTCCATCTCTTCTTCATCTACACTGCCTGCCCCTGCTGATATGGCTCTCCCAAGGCTCCTCTTGCCAACAGGCTTTTGTCTCTTGTGCCTTCATGCTGACAAACTAAAGCTCTGCATACATTGCATTTGCCTAGGTGTTGGGGCCAAATACCTGCATTTCAGCCCCTACTCCAATCTGTGTGCAATGCTTCTTATGTCTACCTTCATTGGTAGTCTGCATGGTTTGATGGTGACCCACAGTCTGTCACTGCTCACCTTTATTACCCTAGTTGCTTCTTAACCCTCTCCTCTGCTTCCACTCTGCCTCCCAGTGTGACTTACAGTCACCATCCTGCTTCCCTCTAGCGCGTGCTAACTATGACTTACAGTCCCCAAAGCAGCCAGTGTAACCTCTTCATTTAGAGCATGGCACTCCTCTGTTCAAGATCTACCACGAGCTTCCCATCAAACTGGAGTAAAACATTAACTTCTTCCCATGGCCTACAAGCCAAAGGCCCTGTGAGCTATGGTACTGCCTGTGGGGCCTCATATCCACTATTTCCCTCATTCTTCACTCTGACCGTGCTGGTCACCTTGCCGTTTGTTCCTCAAACACATAAGAAACACACTTCTGTCTGTCTTGGCAGTCATCCTGCTGCCTGCAATGTCAGCACTCTTGCCCGTCATCCCTTCAGTCAGGTCACTCTTCAAATGTCAGGCTCTTCCTTATCACTCTATCTAAAATAGCCCCCAATCACTCTGTAACCCTTTATCCTGCTTCCTCTTCCTGCTGTTTTATACTACCTGAGAAAATACTTAAGTTCAATCTTCCTAGAACATAAGCTTATAAAAGCAAGAACTGTGTTCCACCTGTCCTTTCCTCTACCCCAGCACTAAGAAGAGTGGCACAGAGTCAGCATCCAATGAGAGTTCACGAATCAAGTCACTGCTTGGCAGCATTCAGCACTGTGACCACAGCTTCTCCTATCTTGAACTCTTTCTCCTTTTATTATCCTCTTCTGCTTTTCCTCTTCCCACTCTAGTGGCTACACCACTGGGGGCTTGTCCCTCAAATGATAATAGTCCTTACAGACATATTTTCTGTTCACTTTATCTATTTTGACACAGGGTCTCACTCACTTGCCCAGGCTGGAGTGCAGCCTCCACCTCCTGGGCTCAAGTGATATTCTTGCTTCAGCCTGCCATGTTCCTGGTGCCACAGGCATGTGCCATCATATCTAGCTAATTTCTTAAATTTTTTTTTTATAGAAATGAGTCTCACTTTATTGCCCAGTCTGCTCATGAATTCCTACACTTGAGCAATCCTCTCAACTTGGCCTCCCAAAATACTGGCATTACAGGCATGAGATATTGTACCAGGCCTTACTTTTTGTTTTCTTAAGATACAGGGTCTTGGCCAGGTGTGGTGGCTCACACCTGTAATCTCAGCAATTTGGGAGGCTGAGGTAGGCAGATCACGAGGTTAGGAGACTGAGACCATCCTGGCTAACATGGTGAAACCCCATCTCTACTAAAAATACAAGAAAATTAGCCAGGTGTTGTGGTGGGCGCCTGTAGTCCCAGCTACTCGGGAGGCGGAAGCAGAAGTATGGCATGAACCTGTGAGGCGGAGCTTGCAGTGAGCCTAGATCAAGCCACTGCACTCCAGTCTGGGCGACAGAGCAAGACTCCACCTCAAGTAAATAAATAAATTAATTCATTAATTAATTTAAAAAAAGATACAGGGTCTCCTCATCTGGCCCAGGCTGGACTTAAACTGCTGGGCTCAAGTAATTCCCCCACCTCAGCCTCCCAAGTAGCTAGGACTAAGGCATGAAACCACCATGCCTGACTTGTCCCATTTCATTCTACACACTTCCTTGGTATTTAAACAGCCGCTGTTGCTCTTCATTCTGTAGCTCCACATCAGATTCATGCTCTAGTCTCGTATATCCAGATGATGACTAGACTTTGCTACTCCGCTCTCTCAAAGACACATCAAGCTTAGCCCATGTACAAAACTCTCCCTTTTCCAATCCAGCTTTCCCTCCTGCATCATCTATCTCTCTACATCTGGAAGCACCATCCTGCTTCCCTCTAGCACGTGCTAAGAGTTCTAAATGACCTGCAGCTCCTCAAGAAGGCCTGTATCTGGTCCCATGCCCTTTCAGGGCTTTGATTCAAGTGCACAGCAGGAGCCTTCTCTGTTAGAGTCTAACTGGTTGCTAAAGAAGTATTGACATAAGTATTTTTTCATTCCTGGCCATGCAGTTGACTTTCCTATATGGGTTTGTTGTGGGGAGGAGTAAGACTATTTTTAACAACTTGAACAGAATTTTTATTTAAAAATGATAGTTTTACAAAAGGAATTCTGCAGGGATAATGTAAATGTAATGACACAGCTATAGTTTGGTAGACCAACTGGAATCACATTCCTGGGCAACTTCATGAGCATGCACAGGTCATCAACAGGGACAGATTAACACACATCATCCAAGGAACAAAGAATTCAGGGCAGCAGCTGTCAATGACAATATGCATCAGAATTGCCTGGGGATACAGCCTGGGACTCAGCTTAGATCTACACCAGCATCTCTTCTTGCCCATTGGCCAGATGGTTTCATTACTGCTCCCCATTCCAAGCCCTCCATATGCCCTGGATGTGTGTGCACTGCATTTACTGAAGCGTTGGGTGAGAAATCAGAAATCCCTCCTACTGCCTTTAATAGCAATTGTTCTGTGACGAGAAAAGCAACTGTGACATTTTAAGTCATAATGATGATTCAACTAAAATGTATTTGCTTTCATAAGTTTCTCTTAAAATTTTGAGATAATTTCAGAAACTGTTATTTAAAAATACAACCACATCACCCTGTTTACAAGAAGAATTTCTAAAGCTGCTTTATAAACAGAAAAAATCTTACCAAACTTAACGATTGCCATGGTACTGGTACCAAAACAGAGATATAGACCAATGGAAGAGAACAGAGTCCTCAGAAATAATACCACACATCTACAACCATCTGATCTTTGACAAACCTGACAAAAACAAGAAATGGGGAAAGGATTCCCTATTTAATAAATGGTGCTGGGAAAATTGGCTAGCCATAAGTAGAAAGCTCAAACTGGATCAATTTCTTACTCCTTATACGAAAATTAATTCAAGATGGATTAGAGACTTAAATGTTAGACCTAAAACCATAAAAACCCTAGAAGAAAACCTAGGTAATACCATTCAGGACATAGGCTTGCGCAAGGACTTCATGTCACCGAAAGCAACGGCAACAAAAGCCAAAATTGACAAATGGGATCTAATTAAACTGAAGAGCTTCTGCACAGCAAAAGAAACTACCATCAGAGTGAACAGGCAACCTACAGAATGGGAGAAAATTTTTTCAATCTACTCATCTGACAAAGGGCTAATATCCAGAACCTACAAATAACTCAAACAAATTTATGAGAAAAAAAATAAACAACCCCGTCAAAAAGTGGGCAAAGGATATGAACAGACATTTCTCAAAAGAAGACATGCATACAGCCAACAGAAACATGAAAAAACGCTTGTCATCACTGGTCATCAGAGAAATGCAAATCAAAACCACAATGAGATACCATCTCACACCAGTTAGAATGGCAATCATTACAAAGTCAGGAAACAACAGGTGCTGGAGAGGATGTGGAGAAATAGGAACACTTTTACACTGTTGGTGGGATTGTAAACTGGTTCAACCATTATGGAAAACAGTATGGCGATTCCTCAAGGATCTAGAACTAGAAGTACCATATGACCCAGCCATCCCATTACTGGGGATATACCCAAAGGATTATAAATCATGTTGCTATAAAGACATATGCAAACGTATGTTTATTGCAGCACTATTAACAATAGCAAAGACTTGGAATCAACCCAAATGTCTATCAGTGACAGACTCGATTAAGAAAATGTGGCACATATACACATGGAATACTATGCAGCCATAAAAAAGGATGAGTTTGTGTCCTTTGTAGGGACATGGATGCAGCTGGAAACCATCATCCTCAGCAAACTATCGCAAGAACAGAAAACCAAACACCACATGTTCTCACTCATAGGTGGGAATTGAACAATGAGATCACTTGGACTCGGGAAGGGGAACATCACACACCGGGGCCTATTATGGGGAGGTAGGAGAGGGAAGGGATGGCATTGTGAGTTATACCTGATGTAAATGACGAGTTGATGGGTGCTGACGAGTTGACGGGTGCAGTACAGCAACATGGCACGAGTATACATATGTAACAAACCTGCACGTTGTGCAAATGTACCCTAGAACTTAAAGTATAATAAAGAAAAAAAAAAAGCCTTATGGCTTTAAACAGAGTACGAACAAATCTGAAAATCAATTTGTGTTCAGGATCATACTTAAAATATTCCTACAAAACCTCTTCTCACTGAAAGAAGAAAGGATGTAAAGTAAATATCCATTGAAGAAAAAACCTGAGGTGCTCTTAAGACAGCAGTGTTCACACTTGTGCCCATGTGTCACTTACGATAATTTTGATTGGTGAGACGTCTTTTAGTGTTTACAATATGAACAGTAGGATCTTAAAATACCACCATGATTTAATACTTATCAACATTTACTTAAAAATAGTATGAGCTTACCTCTGAGGACAGGGCAAAGCAAAACAAAAAGCAGCAGAAACCTCTGCGGATGATAATGACCCTGTCTGACAGCTTTGAAGAGAGCAGTGGATATCCCAGCACGGAGGTTGAGATCTGAGAACAGACAGACTGGCTGCTCAAGTGGGTCCCTGAACCATGAGTAGCCTAACTGAGAGACATCACCAACTAGGTGCAGACTGACACCTCAAACCTCACATGGTGGGGTACACCCCTGAGATGAAGCCTCTAGAGCAAGAATCAGACAGCAACACTCACTATTCAGCAATATTCTATCTTCTGCTGCTGATACCCAGGCAAACAGTGTCTGGAGTGGACCTCGAGCAATCTCCAACACACCTACAGCTGAGGGTCTTGAATGTTAGAAGGAAAACTAACAAACAGAACGGACACCCACACCAAAACCCCATCAGTACATCACCAGCATCAAAGACCAAAGGCAGATAAAACCACAAAGATGGGGAAAAAGCAGGGCAGAAAAGCTGGAAATTCAAAAAATCAGAGCACATCTCCCCCTCCAAAAGAACGCAACTCATCGCCAGCAACAGATCAAAGCTGGATGGAGAATGACTTTGACAAGTTGAGAGAAGAAGGTTTCAGTCGATCAAACTTCTCAGAACTAATGGAGTAACTACGTAGCCAGCACAAAGAAACTAAAAATCTTGAAAAAAGAGTGGAAGAATGGATAACTAGAATAATCAATGCAGAGAAGGCCATAAACAAACTGACAGAGATAAAAACCATGACATGAGAAATACATGACAAATGCACCAGCTTCAGTAACTGACTCTATCAACTGGAAGAGAGAGTATCAATGATTAAAAGATCAAATGAATAATAAAATGAAGCGAGAAAGAAGTCTAGAGAAGAAAAGGAAAAAGAAATGAACAAAGCCTCAAGAAATACGGGATTATGTCAAAAGACCAAATCTACATCTGACTGGGGTGTGCCTGAAAGTGAGGGAAAATGGAACCAAGTTGGAAAACACTCTCAGGCTATCATCCAGGAGAACTAACCCTAAATGAGGCAGGCAAACATTCAAATTCAGAGGAATACAAGAGAACACCACAAAGATACTCCTCGAGGAGAGCAACTCCAAGACACATAATTGTCAAGATTCCCAAAGTTGAAATGAAGGAGAAAAAATGTTAAGGGCAGCCAGCGAGAAAGGTCGGGTTACCCACAAAGAGAGAAGCCCATCAGGTAACAGCAGACTTCACAAAGGCAGGAAACTCTCCAAGCCAGAAGAGAGTGGGGGCCAATATTCAACATTCTTAAGAAAAGATTTTCAACCCAAATTTCATATCCAGCAAAACTAAGTTTCATCAGTGGAAGATAAAATCTTTTACAGTCAAGTAAATGCTTAGAGATTTTGTCATCACCAGGCCTGCCCTATGAGAGATCCTGAAGGAAGCACTAAACATGGAAAGGAACAAGCGGTACCAGTCATTGCAAAAACATGCCAAACTGTAAAGATCATCAATGCTAGGAAATAAATCACATCAATTAATGAGCAAAATAACCGGCTGATATCACAATGACAGGATCAAGTCCACACATAACAATATTAACCTTAAATGTAAATGGACTAAATGCTCCAATTAAAAGACACAGACTGGCAAACTGGATAAAGAGTCAAGACCCATCAGTTTGCTGTATTCAGGAGACCCACCTAACATGCAGAGACACACATAGGCTCAAAATAAAGGGATGGAGGAAGATCTACCAAGCAAATGGAGAACAAAAAAAAGGCAGAGGTTGCAATCCTAGTCTCTGATAAAACAGACTTTAAACCATCGAAGATCAAAAGAGACAAGGAAGGCCATTACATAATGGTAAAGGGATCAATTCAACAGAAAGAGCTAAGTATCCTAAATATATATGCACCCAATACAGGAGCACCCAGATTCATAAAGCAAGTCCTTAGAGACTTACAAAGAGACTGAGACTCCCTTTCATTAATAATGGGAGACTTCAACACCCCACTGTCAACATTAGACAGATCGAGACAGAATGTTAACAAGGATATCAGGAATTGAACTCAACTCTGTACCAAACGGACATAATAGACATCTACAAGAACTCTCCACCCCAAATCAACAGAATATACATTCTTCTCAGCACCACATCACACTTATTCCAAACTTGGTCACATAGTTGGAAGTAAAGCACTCCTCAGCAAATGTACAAGAACAGAAATTATAACAAACTGTCTCTCAGACCACAGTGCAATCAAAGTAGGACTCAGGACTAAGAAAATCAATCAAAACTGCTCAACTACATGGAAACTGAACAACCTGTTCCTGAATGACTACTGGATACATAACAAAATGAACGCAGAAATAAAAATGTTCTTTGAAACCAATGAGAACAAAGATATAACATACCAGAATCTCTGGGACACATTTAGAGCACTATGTAGAGGGAAATTTATAGCACTAAATGCCCACAGGAGAAAGCTGGGAAGATCTAAAATTCACACCCTAACATCACAAATAAAAGAACTAGATAGCAAGAGCAAACACATTCAAAAGCTAGCAGAAGGCAAGAAATAACTAAGATCCAAGCAGAACTGAAGGAGATAGAGACACATAAAACCCTCCAAAAATCAATGAATCCAGGAGCTGGTTGTTTGAAAAGATCAACAAAATTGATAGACTTCTAGCAAGACTAAGAAAGAAGAAAAGAGAGAAGAATCAAATAGATGCAATAAAAAATGATAAAGGGGATATCACCACCAACCCCACAGAAATACAAACTACCATCAGAGAATACTATAAACAGCTCTATGCAAATAAACTAGAAAACCAAGAAGAAATGGATAATTTCCTAGACACTTACACTCTCCCAAGACTAAACCAGGAAGAAGTTGAATCCCTGAGTAGACCAATAGCCGTCTCTGAAATTGAGGCAACCATTAATAGCCTACCAACCAAAAAAAGTCCAAGACCAGATAGATTCACGGCTGATCTCTAGCAGAGGTACAAGGAGGAGCTGGTACCATTCCTTCTGAAACTATTCCAATCAATAGAAAAAGAAGGAATCCTCCCTAACTCATTTTATGAGGCCAACATCATCCTGATACCAAAACCTGGCAGAAACACACGCAAAAAAGAGAATTTTAGACCAATATCCCTGATGAACATCGATGCAAAAATCCTTAATAAAATACTGGCAAACCAAGTCCAGCAGCACATGAAAAAGCTTATCCACCATGATCATGTGGGCTTCATTCCTGGGATGCAAGGCTGGTTCAACATACGCAAATCAATATATGTAATCCAGCATATAAACAGAACCAAAGACAAAAACCACATGATTATCTCAATAGATGCAGAAAAGGCCTTTGACAAAATTCAACAGCGCTTCATGCTAAAAACTCTCAATAAATTCGGTATTGATGGAACGTATCTCAAAATCATAAGAGCTATTTATGACAAACCCACACTCAATATCATACTGAATAGGCAAAAACTGGAGGCATTCCCTTTGAAAACTGGCACAAGACAGGGATGCCATCTCTCACCACTCCTATTCAACATAGTGTGGGAATTTCTGGTTAGGGCAATCAGGCAAGAGAAAGAAATAAAGGGTATTCAGTTAGGAAAAGAAGAAGTCAAATTGTTCCTGTTTGCAGATGACATGATTGTATATTTTGAAAACTCCATTGTCTCAGTGCAAAATCTCCTTAAGCTGATAAGCAACTTCAGCAAAGTCTCAGGATGCAAAAGCAATGTGCAAAAATCACAAGCATTCTTATACACCAGTAACACACAAACAGAGAGCCAAATCATGAATGAACTCCAATTCACAATAGCTTCAAAGAGAATAAAACACCTAGGAATCCAACTTACAAGGGATGTAAAGGACCTCTTCAAGGACAAGTACAAGCCACTGCTCAGTGAAATAAAAAAGGACACAAACAAATGGAAGAACATACCATGCTCATGGATAGGAAGAATCAATATCATAAAAATGGCCATACTGCCCAGGGTGATTTATAGATTCAATGCCATTCCCATCAAACTACCAATGTCTTTCTTCACATAATTGGAAAAAACTGCTTTAAAGTTCATATGGAACTGAAAAAGACCCCAAATTGCCAAGACAATCCTAAGTCAAAAGAACAAAGCTGGAGGCATCATGCTACCTGACTTCAAACTAGACTACAAGGCTACAGTAATCAAAACAGCATGGTACTGGTACCAAAACAGACATATAGACCAATGGAACAGAACAGAGTCCTCAAATAATACCACACATCTACAGCCATCTGATCTTTGACAAACCTCAGAAAAACAAGAAATGGGGAAAGAATTTCCTATTTAATAAATGGTCTTGGGAAAATTGGCTAGCCATAAGGAGAAAGCTCAAACTGAATCTTTTCCTTATTCCTTATATGAAAATTAATTCAAGATGGATTAGAGACTTAAATGTTAGACCTAAAACCATAAAAACCCTAGAAGAAAACCTAGGTAATACCATTCAGGACATAGGCATGGGCAAGGACTTCATGTCTAAAACACCAAAAGCAATGGCAACAAAAGCCAAAATTGACAAATGGGATCTAGTTAAACTAAAGAGCTGCTGCACAGCAAAGGAAACTACCATCAGAGTGGACAGGTCACCTACAGAATGGGAGAAAACTTTTTCAATCTATTCATCTGACAAAGGGCTAATATCCAGAACCTACAAAGTACTCAAACAAATTTACGAGAAAAAAACGAACAACCCCATCAAAAAGTGGGCAAAGAATATGAACAGACATTTCTCAAAAGAAGACATGCATACAGCCACCAGGCACATGAAAAAATGCTCGTCATCACTGATCATCAGAGAAATGCAAATCAAAACCACAATGAGATACCATCTCACACCAGTTAGAATGGCAATCATTAAGTCAGGAAACAACAGGTGCTGGAGAGGATGTGGAGAAATAGGAACACTTTTACACTGTTGGTGGGATTGTAAACTGGTTCAACCATTGTGGAAAACAGTATGGCAATTCCTCAAGAATCTAGAACTAGAAATACTATATGACCCAGCCATGCCATTACTGGGTATATACCCAAAGGATTATAAATCATGCTGCTATAAAGACACATGACACATATGTTTATTGCGGCACTATTCACAACAGCAAAGACTTGGAATCACCCCAAATGTCCATCAGTGACATACTAAATTAAGAAAATGTGGCACATATACACCATGGAATACTATGCAGCCATAAAAAAGGATGAGTTTGTGTCCTTTGTAGGGACATGGATGCAGCTGGAAACCACCATTCTCAGCAAACTACTCATAAGAACAGAAAACCAAATACATGTTCTCACTCATAGGTGGGAACTGAACAATGAGATCACTTGGACTCGGAAGGGAACATCACACGGGGCCTATTATGGGAGGCAGAGAGGGATTGCACTGAGAGTTATACCTGATGTAAATATGGCCGAGTTGATGGGTGCTGGCAATTGATGGGTGCAGCACAGCAACATAACACAAGTATACATATGTAACAAACCTGCGTTGTGCACATGTACCAGGAGCGGGAGAGTATAATTAAAAAAGAAAAAGAGAGGGTAATAATATGAGCTTAAGCTCAGAAAATATTTACGTTCTTTTTTAACCCTTTCCCCCACATAATTCCATCCAAATGTAAGCTACTAGTAGGGTTTAATGTCTTACTGACTGTATGTCATTCTTCTCTGCAATAAACTTTGAAAAAATATAGTTTCCTGTAACCATGAGGCTCTAAGCCTGTGTTGATAGATACAATAGTCACTAGCCACATGTGGCTATTAGGTACCTGAGGAAGTATATTTTTACGTTTTTATGCCATGTAAGTTGATTTAAACTTAAATTTTTCTTTTTCCTTTTTTTTTTTTTTTTTTTTTTGAGATGGATTTTCACTCTTGTTGCCCAGGCTGGAGTGCAATGGTGTGATCTTGGCTCACTGCAAGCTCTGCCTCCTGGGTTCAAGCGATTCTTCTATCTCAGCCTCCCAAGTAGCTGGGATTACAGGCACGTGCCATTATGCCCGGATAATTTTTGTATTTTTAGTAGAGACAGGGTTTCATCATATTGGTCAGGCTGGTCTCAAACTCCTGACCCCCAGTGATCCCTCCACCTTGGCCTCCCAAAGTGCTGTGATTACAAAGGTGTGAGGCATTGCACCCAGTGAACTTAAATTATTTTTATCCCTCTTCATAAAAATCATGCTTCTGTGTTAAAAGTATTTACATATACTTATATTGCTTGATACTACTGACAATCATCTTTTAAAAAGATACATTTTCTGTTATTTGGATAGTATATTTACTCATATTAGCTCACTAATTAAACATACCTGCAGATCAGTTCTTATTCCAGCATGTTCTCTTTACAACACTTTTAAAATAAGATGACGAGATGCCACACAAAATGGGGAACAAGACTTAAAGAAAGATGCCTTTGACTACGGGCATGAAACAGATACAAATCTATGATGAAAATACAAACTCAGGCTGAGCATGGTGGCTTATGCCTGTAATCCTAGCATTTTGGGAGGTTGAGGCGGACAGATCCCAAGGTCAGGAGATCAAGACCATCCTGGTTAACATGGTGAAACTCCATTAGCTCTACTAAAAACACAAAATATTAGCCAGGTGTAGTGGTGGGCACCTGTAGTCCCAACTACTTGGGATGCTGAGGCAGGAGAATGGCATGAATCCAGGAGGTGAAGCTTGCAGTGAGCAGAGATCGCACCATGGCACTCCAGTCTGGGAAACAGAGCGAGACTCCATCTCAAAAAAAAAAAAAAAAAAAAAAAAAAAAAAAAAAGAAGAAGAAGAAGAAAGAAAATATGAACTCAATAAAAGTGACACTTCCTGGGCCAGGTGCGGTGGCTCATGCCTGTAATCCCAGCACTTTGGGAGGACGAGGTCAGGCATTGAAAACCAGCTTGGCTAACATGATGAAACCCTATCTCTACTAAAAATACAAAATTAGCCAGGCGTGGTGGTGGGCACTTGTAATCCCATCTACTTGGGAGACTGAGGCAGGAGAATTGCTTGAACCTGGGAGGCGGAGGTTCGAGAGAGCCAAGATGGCACTATTGCACTCCATCCTGGGCAACAAGAGTGAAAATCCATCTCAGAAACAAACAAACAAACAAACAAACAAACAAATAAATAAATAAATAAATAACACTTATTGTAAGTGGGTGTAACCATTCATAAAAAATGTCCAAAGATCTATCTACATCTCTATAAAATAAGAATGTGTATTACTTTAAAAACTGTTAATATCTTAGTATAATATCTGTTTAGTAAAATAATGCCTCCTATGTGCCTATGTGCTTTGGTGTTTACTTCACTGAAGCAAACGGTTTTTACAAATTCTCCTTGATACCGACTTGCAGAGGGTTTCCTGACCTCCTCTTCCTCAGCACAGCCTCTCCTGTACTGTGAAGTCTTTTATACCATAACCAGTCAGAACTGCCTGTAAGTATTGACCCTCCCTAAAAGGCAATGACAATAAACCAAACATATTTTCACTCCTCTAACCACACACTGAAACACAAGAACGTTTTACAAAGCAGTAGTGGTGGGCAATAATCTCTTTAGAACTTTAATAAATGTAAATGTGATTCAGTTTTGCTAGCTTCCTTTAATTTAAATTACTGAAAATAATAAATACATCATGAGAATATACTACAGAGAACTAAAGAAAAACATCAATTTCATTTAAAAATACAACCTCCTGGTGCAGTGGCTCACGCTTGTAAAATCCCAGCACTTTGGGAGGCCAAAACAGGCAGATTACTGGAGCTCCTTTAGGAGTTCGAGACCAGCCTGGGCAACATGACAAAACCCTGTCTCTACCAAAATACAACAACAACAAAAATTATCCAGGCGTACTTGAAACACATCTGGTCCCAGCTACTCAGAGCCTGAGGTGGGGAAATTGCTTGAGCTGAGATCATACCAATGAACTCAGCCAAAGTGACAGAGTGAAAACTCAAGTCTAAAAAGAATTACCACTATCATTCTCAAAAATAAATGAAGTTGTCACTCATTCCACAGAGTAATCACTCATGTCTGGAAAATAAGTACTTGTTTCCAAAGATAGCATTTAAGCTTTCTTGAGAACTTTGAAAAACTTGTTTCTGCTACTGTATGCTTGACAGCTTCTCAGTACTTAAAGACGTTGTAAAATAAGATGGGTGGTTAAATTAAACAAGTGATTTTTGATACAATAAAACATACATCAATATTTTCCAAATAACTAATGCATATTATAAATGCAAGTATGTGGGGAAAAAACCATTTATTGTTCAAGAAAGATCGGTGAGTACTGATGGAATACATTTGCTAATATGTAAAATGCCACTGTAACTAATTTAAGAAACTAGCACTTATGAAGCTTTGATTTAGTATTAAAGAATACCCACAATTGTCTCAAAGTTTTAAAAATACACCTTTTACCAACTACATATTTGCATGAGGCTAGGTCATCTTATTGCTTCCTTAAAGCAAATTGCAAAGAAAGAGATAGAGAATCCAGCTGCCTTCTATTAAGTTCAACACTACAGATTTTCAATAATATAAATACATGACACTTTTTTACTCCATCTTTTATCATAGAAAAGTTATATTTTCATTTAAAAATTTATGTTAACAATATTGTTCTCAAGGAATATTTTCTATTGTCACAACATGGGTCATGGGTTACTACTGATATCTAGTTGGTGGAGGCCATCAATATTGCTAAACTTTCTGTAATGCACAGGACAGTCCTCACAAAGTATTATCTAGCTCATAATACCAATAGTGTTAAGGTTGTGAAATCTAAACTAAAAATAGATTTTGACAAAAATCTCAATTTTATATTTCTATCACAGTAAATATCAATGTAATCAATATAAAATCATACTCACTGGGATACTCTATCATTTAAGAATTTAAAAAGTCTCAAGGACCAAAGAAAACACAAATAATTTGCTTCAATATTTTAGTAGGCACAATACAGCTTATGATGTCTAGAGCCAGGACGTAACACTGAGCTTGATATCATGCAAAGTAATTAGCCAGAATAACAAGACAGGTTTTAAAAATGCTCACCTTTGCTTGATATGATAATATATCGCCAAGGTCTCACTGTGGAAGGAAAAAAAATTCATAACAATAAATGTTATTTGTTAGGCTTGAAGACATTTTTTAAAACAGGGGTAGAGGAAACACTCCTAGCAGCTCTGAAATTCAAATCTTATAGTTCAGGACAGTACCATAAGGGCACTTTCTTATTTTTATTTCTTGACTTTTAGCAAAAATATGAGAACCAAAATGTAAGGTAGTACGTTTTAGAAGACATGTTTCTGTTGATGATCATAATATATAAATAATAACATATTTCCCTGTTATGTGCTCTTCTACCCATAAAATCTTTCATCCCCTGTAATTTATTTTATGCATTTATTAATTTTTTGACCCAGAGTCTCACTCTGTCACCCAGACTGGAGTGCAGTGGCGCGATCTTGGCTCACCAAAACTTCCACCTCACAAGTACAAGCAATTCTCATGCCTCAGCCCCCCAGGTAGCTGGAACTACAGGTTTGAGCCACTATGCACAGCTAATTTTTGTATTTTTAGTAGGGACAGGGTCTCACCATGATGGCCAGGTTGGTCTCAAACTCCTGGCCTCAAGTGATCTGCCTGCCTCGGAACTCCTAAAATGCTGGGAGTACAGGCATGAGCCACCGCACACAGCCTCATGCAGTTTACATCTATGTGTCCATATGTTTTCTTTTCTTTTTTATTATACTTTAAGTTCTAGGGTACACGTGCACAATGTGCAGGTTTGTTACATATGTATACTTGTGCCATGTTGGTGTGCTGCACCCATCAACTCCCCAAAGGACTATAAATCGTGTCCATATGTTTAAGCCATACAGTAGTGTTTTCTTTTTTTAAGATGTTAGGCCCTGCATTTTAGTTTAGTTCACTATCTCCTATAACCCATTTTTAATTATTTCCCTAAAAATACATAATGAAAGTGCTTTATAATAACATTATTTGAAATCAATTTTGCATAATTATTAAAAATATATTAGTAAACATAAGCACACAGGAAATCAATGATAGGTGCAGTGATCCTAAAATGAGCCATGCTGACAAGGCAGTGTAACAGGACACAGTCTAATGTGAATGGTAGGTACCTTCAATTAGTTTAACTAAAATATTTATGAACAGATACACCTCTTCAGATATATGTAACTGTATTCCTAAGTTACTCACAGATTCTGCGCATCACAAAACAAGAGGTTCTCTTACCTAAGTTATGTGCTTCCATTTGCCCTCGGCATCTAGAATGAGGCTCAGAATAACTGAGGGAAGGTAAATCTGAATTTTAATAATAGGTCTATACAATATTAGCACTTTTCAAAAAGCCTGTAACATTAGCATTTAAGG
Organism: Papio anubis; assembly: GCF_008728515.1. Taxonomy (NCBI): domain Eukaryota; kingdom Metazoa; phylum Chordata; class Mammalia; order Primates; family Cercopithecidae; genus Papio; species Papio anubis. The sequence goes on from NC_044986.1 coordinate 89,554,070, forward strand.
TATATATTTCTATAGTGCTTCAAGTAGTTTTCATCTCTAAAATCATTTTGAAATCACAGAATTTGAAGTTATATGTTGGAAAGGACCAAAGACCGCAACATTTAATCCAACATTCATTTTGCCTATCAGGAAAACAAACCCTAAAACTGACTTGCCCAAGGTCCCACCAAATAGGAGCAGTTTCTCTCAAACTTTACTGCACCTTAAAATCAACTGAGGAGCTTTAATAACTGCCTCATTTTCAACTTGAGGCTTTTTGATTTAATTAATTAGCATTGGGTAGGACTTTGGCCATCAGGGTTGTTGTTAAAAATTTCCCTGGTGATTTCAAGGTGCAGCAAATTTGGAATGATTGAGTTGGGGTGAAAATCAGAATCTTCTGGGATGCTTTTCTTCACATAAAGATGCCTCACATCCATTCCTATTTTCCTAAAAATAGTGCCTAGAAATAGAGTGTTGAGGTGGGAAGATACAAATGTTTGCAGACACGTATTTTGAAAAATAAACCTGCAAAAGTGATCCCAATGAGTTTCATCTACCCCATTGACAACAGTGCACTACTAACCTATAATAAACATTTTTTCAAAATCTTTTCTTGAAGCCAATTTGCCCTATTAATTTGCTCAATAAACTTTTATTTCACTGATAGTGAATATATCATATGATAATTTCTCAAACTTGATGGGAAATTAAAACTTACTTTACTTTCAGAAGTAGACTTCTAAATATTAGAATAACGAGGAAAAAAACATGAAATTTGTTTGAGCAAGATTAATGGATTAATATTTAAAACTCCTTTTAAATTGTATGCTAACACATCAAAACTTCTGAATTCAAAAGAAGCCAGGGACATGAGCCAGAGTGCCTTTTTTTTTTTTTTTTTTTTTTTTTTTCTGAAGGATTTAGACGCTTGGCTGAATACAGACATTTAGTGATTACTCAATAGGTCCCAAAGCTTAGGACTTGATACAGGACTTGAATCCAATTTTTACTGAAACACAATTTCATCACTACTACTGTGATAAGGGAGAGAGGGAAGTGACATTATTATGAGTGTAAACTTGCCTCTATGTTGTTGTTGTTGTTATTCATTTTAGAAACAGAGTTTCGCTCTTGTTGCCCAGGATGGAGTGCAATGGTGCGATCTCGGCTCACTGCAATCTCTGCCTCCTGGGTTCAAGCGATCCTCCTGCCTCAGCCTCCCAAGTAGGTGGAATTACAGGCAGCCGCCATCACGACCAGCTAATTTTTGTATTTTTAGTAGAGACGGAGTTTTGTCATGTTAGCCAGGCTGGTCTCGAACTCCTGCACTCAAGTGATCAGCCTGCGTTGGCCTCCTGAACGGCTGGGATTACAGGCGTGAGCCACCATGCCTGGCCACCATGTTTTTTTAAATTATACTTTAAGTTCTGGGATACATGTGCAGAAGGTGCAGGTTTGTTACATATGTATATGTGTGCCATGGTGGTTTGCTGCACCCATCAACCCATCATCTAGGTTTTAAGCCCCACGTGCATTAGGTATTTCTCCTAATGCTATTCCTCCCCTTGCCTCTGACCCCCTGACAGGCCCTGGTGTTTGAAATTCCCCTCCCTGTGTCCACGTGCTCTCATTGTTCAACATCCACTTATGAGCGAGAACATGCGGTGTTTGGTTTTCTGTTCCTGTGTTAGTTTGCTGAGAATGATGGTTTCCAGCTTCATCCATGTCCCTGCGAAGGACAGGAACTCATTCTTTCTTACAGCTGCATAGTATTCCATTGTGTATATGTGGCACATTTTCTTTATCCAGTCTATCATTGATGAGCATTTAGGTTGGTTCCAACTCTTTGCTATTGTAAATAGTGCAACAATAAACATACATGTTCATGTGTCTTCATAGTGGAATGATTTATAATCCTTTGGGTATAAACCCAATAATGGGATGGATGGGTCAAATGGTATTTCTGGTTCTAGATTCTTGAGGAATCACCACACTGTCTCCACAATGGTTGAACTAATTTTCACTCCCACCAGCAATGTAAAAGCATTTCTATTTCTCCACTTCCTCTCCAGCATCTGTTGTTTCCTGACTTTTTAACGCTCACCATTCTAACTGACATGAGATGGTATCTCGTTGTGGTTTTGATTTACATTTCTCTAATGACCAGTGATGATGAGCTTTTCTTCATAAGTTTGTTGGCTGCATAAATGTCTTCCTTTGAGAGGTGTCTGTTCATATCCTTCACTCACTTTTTGATGGGGTTGTTTTTTTCTTGTAAATTTGTTTAAGTTCCTTGTAGACTCTGGATACTAGGCCTTTGTCAGATGGATAGATTGCAAAAATTTTCTCCCGTTCTGTAGGTTGCCTGTTCACTCTGATGATAATTTCTTTTGCTGTGCAGAAGCTCTTTAGTTTAATTAGATCCCACTTGTCAATTTTGGCTTTTGTTGCCATTGCTTTTGGTGTTTTAGTCACGAAGTCATTGCCCACACCTATGTCCTGAATGGTATTGCCTAGGTTTTCTTCTAGGGATTTTATGGTTCTAGGTCTTAGGTTTAAGTTTTTAATCCATCTTGAGTTAATTTTTGTATAAGGTGTAAGGAAGGGCTCTAGTTTCAGTTTTCTGCTTATGGCTAGCGAGTTTTCCTAACACCATTTATTAAATAGGGGGTCCTTTCCTCATTGCTTGTTTTTGTCAGGTTTGTCAAAGATCAGATGGTTGTAGATGTGTGTCATTATTTCTGAGGCCTCTGTTCTGTTCCATTGGCCTATACATCTGTTTTGGTACCAGTACCATGCTGTTTGGCTATTGTAGCCTTGTGGTATAGTTTGAAGTAAGGTAGCGTGATGCCTCCAGCTTTGTTCTTTTTTGATTAGGAATTTCTTGGCTAATACGAGCTCCCATACGAAATTTAAAGTAGTATTTCTAATTCTGTGAAGAAAGTCAGTGGTAGCTTGATGGAAATAGCATTGAATCTATGTATTACTTTGGCCAGTGTGGCCATTTTCATGACAGTGATTCTTCCTATCCATAAGCATGGAATATTTTTCTATTTGTTTATATCCTCTCTTGTTTCCTTGAGCATGTTTTGTAGTTCTCCTTGAAGAGGTCCTTCATGTCCCTTTTAAATTGTATTCCTAGGTATTTTATTCTCTTTGTAACAACTGTGAATGGGAGTTCACTCATGAATTGACTCTCTGTCTATTATTGGTGTATAGGATTTGTTGTGATATTTGCACATTAATTTTGTATCCTGAGACTTTACTGAAGTTGCTTATCAGCTTAAGGAGTTTTTGAGCTGAGACGTTGGGGTTTTCTAAATATATAATCATATCATCTGCAAATAGAGACAATTTGACTTCCTCTCTTCCTATTCAAATATGCTTTATTTCTTTCTCTTGCCTGATTGTCCTGGCCAGAATTTCCAATACTATGTTGAAAAGGAGTGGTGAGAGAGGGCAACCTTGCCTTGTGCTGGTTTTCAAAGGGAATGCTTCCAGCTTTTGCCCATTCAGTATGATATTGACTGTGGGTCTGCCATAAATAGCTCTTATTATCTTGAGATACATTCCATCGATACCGAATTTATTGAGAGTTTTTAGCATGAAGGGCTGTTGAATTTTGTCAAAGGCCTTTTCTGCATCTATTGAGATAATCATGTGGTTTTTCTCATTGGTTCTGTTTATGTGATGGATTACATATATTGATTTACATATGTTGAACCAGACTTGCATCCCAAAGATGAAGCCATCTGGATCATGGTGGGTAAGCTTTGTGATGTGCTGCTGCATTCAGTTTGCCAGTATTTTAATGAGAATTTTCATGTCGATGTTCATCAGGGATATTGGTCTGAGATTTTCTTTTCCTACTGTGTCTCTGCCAGGTTTTGGTATCAGGATGATGCTGGCCTCATAAAATGAGTTAGGGAGGAGTCCCTCTTTTACTATTGTTTAGAATAGTTTCAGAATGGTACTAGCTCCTCTTTGTATCTCTGGTAGAAATCAACTGAGAATCTGTCTGGTCCTGGACTTTTTTTAGTTGTTAGGGTATTAATTACTGCTTCAATTTCAGAACTTGTTATTGGTCTATTCATGGATTCGACTTCTTCCTGGTTTAGTCTTGGGAGGGTGTATGTGTCCAGGAATCTATCCATTTCTTCTAGATTTTCCAGTTTATTTGCATAGAGGTGTTTATAGTATTCTCTGATGGTAGTCTGTATTTCTGTGGAATTGGTGGTCATATCCCCTTTATCATTTTTTATTGCATCTATTTGATTCTTCTATCTTTTCTTCATTATTCATCTGGTTAGCAGTCTATCTATTTTGTTAATCTTTTTGGAAAACCAGCTCCTGGATTCATCGATTTTTTTGAGAGGATTTTTGGGTCTCTATGTCCTTCAGTTCTGCTCTGATCTTAGTTATTTCTTTTCTTCTGCTAGCTTTTGAATTTGTTTGTTCTTGCTTCTCTAGTTCTTTTAACGGTGATGTTAGGGTGTCAATTTTAGATCTTTCCCACTTTCTGATCTGGACATTTAGTGCTACAAATTTCCCTCTAAACACTGCTTTAGCTGTGTCCCAGAGATTCTGGTAAGTTGTGCCTTTGTTCTCATTGGTTTCAAAGAACTTCTTTATTTCTACCTTAATTTCATTATTTACTCAGTAGTCATTCAGGAGCAGGTTGTTGTTCATAGTCATTCAGGAGCAGGTTGTTCAGATTCCATGTGGTTGTGCGGTTTTGAGTGAGTTTCTAAATCTTGAGTTCTAATTTCATTGCACTGTAATCTGAGAAACTGTTATGATTTCCATTCTTTTGCATTTGCTGAGAAGTGTTTTACTTCCATTTAAGTGGTCCATTTTCGAATAAGTGCTGAGAAGAATGTATATTCTGTTGATTTGGGATGGAGAGTTCTGTAGATGTCTATTAGATCTGCTTGGTCCAGAGTTGAGTTCAAGTCCTGAATATCCTTGTTAATATTGTGTCTCACTGATCTCTCTGATATTGACAGAGGGGTGTTAAAGTCTTCAACTATTATTGTGTGGAAGTCTAAGTCTCTTTGTAGGTCTGTAAGAACTTGTTTTATGAATCTGGGTGCTCCTGTATTGAGTGCATATATATTTAGGGTAGTTAGCTCTTCTTATTGCATTGATCCCTTTGCCATATGTAATACCCTTCTTTGTCTTTTTTGATCTTTGTTGGTTCAAAGTCTGTTTTATCAGAGAGTAGAATTGCAACCCCTCCTTTTGATTTCCATTTGTTTGGTAAATATTCCTCTATCCCTTTATTTTGAGCCCACGTGTGTCACTGCACATGAGATGGGTCTCTTGAATATAGCACACCGATGGGTCTTGACTCTTTTTCCAATTTGTCAGTCTGTGTCTCTTAATTGGGGCACTTAACCTGTTTACATTTAAGGTTAATATTATTATGTGTGGATTTGATCCTGTCATCATGATGCTACCTGGTTATTTAGCACATTAGTTGATGCAGTTTCTTCATAGTGTGGTTGATCTTTATATTTTGCTATGTTTTTGCAGTGGCTGGTACCAGTTTTTCCTTTCAATATTTAGTGCTTCCTTCAGGAACTCTTGTAAGGCAGGCCTGGTGGTGATAAAATCCCTTAACATTTGCTTGTCTGTAAAGGATTTTATTTCTCCTTCACTTATGATGCTAAGTTTGGCTGGATATGAAATTCTGAGTTTAAAATTCTTTAAGAATGTTGAATATTGGCCCCCACTCTCTTTGGCTTGTAGGGTTGCTGCAGAGAGATCTGCTGTTGGTCTGATGGGCTTCCCTTTGTAGGTAACCTGACCTTTCTCTCTGGCTGCCCTTAACATTTTTTCCTTCATTTCAACCTTGCTGAATCTGACAATTATGTGTCTTGGGATTGCTTTTCTCAAGGAGTATCTTAGTGATGTTCTCTGTATTTCTCGAATTTAAATGTTGGCCTGTCTTGCTAGTTTGGGGACCTTCTCCTGGATAATATCCTGAAGAGTGTTTTTCAACTTGGCTCCATTCTTCCCATCACTTTCGGGTACACCAATCAATCATAGGTTTGATCTTTTCACATAGTCCCATATTTCTTGGAGGCTTTGTTCCTTTTCATTCTTTTTTTTCCTCTAATCTTGTCTTCACACTTTATTCCATTAAGGTGATTTTCAATCTCTGATATCCTTTCTTCTGCTTCATCAATTCGGCTATTGATACCTGTGTATGCTTCACGAAGTTCTCATGCTGTGTTTTTCAGCTCCATCAGGTCGTTTATGTTCTCTAAACTCTTTATTCTAGTTAGCAGTTCCTGTAACCTTTTATCAAGATTCTTAGCATCCTTGCATTGGGTAGGAACATGCTCCTTTAGCTTGGAGGAGCTAGTTATTACCCACCTTCTGAAGCCTACTTCTGTCAATTTGACAAACTCATTCTCCATCTAGTTTTGTTCCCTTGCTAGTGAGGAGTTGTGACCCTTTGGAGGAGAAGAGGCATTCCGGTTTGGGGCATTTTCAGCGTTCTTATGCTGGTTTTTTTTCTCATCTTCATGGATTTATCTACCTTTGATCTTTGTTGTTGATGACCTTTTGAAGTTGATGGGATTTTTGGATTGTTGTCCTTTTTGTTGGGTGTTGATGTTACCGCTTTCTGTTTGCTAGTTTTCCTTCTAACACTCAGAGGCCTCTTCTGTAGGTCTGCTGGAGTTTGCTGGAGGTCCACTCCAGACCATCTGCCTGGGTATCACCAGCGGAGTCTCCAGAATAGCAAAGATTGCTGCCTGCTCTTTCCTCTGGAAGCTTCATCCCAGAGGGGCACCCACCAAATGCCAGCTCTCCTGTATGAGGTGTCTATCGAACCCTGCTGGGAGGTGTCTCCAAGTCAGGAGCCAGCTGCCATTTTTAATTAAAGTAAAAGTTACTGACAATTGAATTAGCTAAAAATGCTAGAACATTTGAAATAAAATTGTTTATAAGCTAGTTATGTTTATAGAATGAAAAGTAAAGTTAAAGATATTAATATTCTAAATTAGCACTTTCCAAATTGTGTTCTAAAAATCAATACTCATAACCCAAGGAGGTGATAATGATGTACACTAGACAAACCCAATGGAGCTGGTGGTGGTGTTAGTTGTAGTTCCTTTTAAAATAAAGTTCATCTCAGGATACTCTCAAAATGCATTTTTGTGGCCCATGAGGTGCTCATGCACAATGGGAGAAAATCAAATGTAGATACACTGTGGTGTCAGAAGAGAAAAAGCTGTGCCTTCTTCCAAGACTAATGTCCAAAGTAGTACACATTGATTTAGGCCTGCAATGCACTGAAAAACTAATATTTT